>NC_053022.1:394846481-394942592 GCF_003073215.2 Triticum urartu | reverse complement strand
CCTCGTTAATCAAATAACAACACTTTGTTCATGGTCAGGAAACATAACCATCTTTGATTAACGAGCTAGTCAAGTAGAGGCATACTAGTGACACTAAGTTTGTCTATGTATTCACACATGTATTATGTTTCCGGTTAATACAATTCTAGCATGAATAATAAACATTTATCATGATATAAGGAAATAAATAATAACTTTATTATTGCCTCTAGGGCATATTTCCTTCAGTCTCCCACTTGCACTAGAGTCAATAATCTAGATTACACTGTAATGATTCTAACACCCATGGAGCCTTGGTGCTGATCATGTTTTGCTCGTGGAAGAGGCTTAGTCAACGGGTCTGCAACATTCAGATCCGTATGTATCTTGCAAATCTCTATGTCTCCCACCTGGACTAGATCCCGGATGGAGTTGAAGCGTCTCTTGATGTGCTTGGTCCTTTTGTGAAATCTGGATTCCTTTGCCAAGGCAATTGCACCAGTATTGTCACAAAAGATTTTCATTGGACCCGATGCACTATGTATGACACCTAGATCGGATATGAACTCCTTCATCCAGACTCCTTCGTTCGCTGCTTCCGAAGCAGCTATGTACTCCGCTTCACATGTAGATCCCGCTACGACGCTTTGTTTAGAACAGCACCAACTGACAGCTCCACCGTTTAATGTAAACACATATCCGGTTTGCGATTTAGAATCGTCCGGATCAGTGTCAAAGCTTGCATCAATGTAACCTTTTACGGTGAGCTCTTTGTCACCTCCATATACGAGAAACATATCCTTAGTCCTTTTTAGGTATTTCAGGATGTTCTTGACCGCTGTCCAGTGATCCACTCCTGGATTACTTTGGTACCTCCCTGCTAAACTTATAGCAAGGCACACATCAGGTCCGGTACACAGCATTGCATACATGATAGAGCCTATGGCTGAAGCATAGGGAACATCTTTCATTTTCTCTCTATCTTCTGCAGTGGTCGGGCATTGAGTCTTACTCAACTTCACACCTTGTAACACAGGCAAGAACCCTTTCTTTACTTGATCCATTTTGAACTTCTTCAAAACTTTGTCAAGGTATGTGCTTTGTGAAAGTCCAATTAAGCGTCTTGATCTATCTCTATAGATCTTAATGCCTAATATGTAAGCAGCTTCACCGAGGTCTTTCATTGAAAAACTCTTATTCAAGTATCCCTTTATGCTATCCAGAAATTATATATCATTTCCAATTAGTAATATGTCATCCACATATAATATCAGAAATGCTACAGAGCTCTCACTCACTTTCTTGTAAATACAGGCTTCTCCGAAAGTCTGTATAAAACCAAATGCTTTGATCACACTATCAAAGCGTTTATTCCAACTCCGAGAGGCTTGCACCAGTCCATAAATGGATCGCTGGAGCTTGCACACTTTGTTAGCTCCCTTTGGATCGACAAAACCTTCCGGTTGCATCATATACAACTCTTCTTCCAGAAATCCATTCAGGAATGCAGTTTTGACATCCATCTGCCAAATTTCATAATCATAAAATGCGGCAATCGCTAACATGATTCGGACAGACTTAAGCATCGCTACAGGTGAGAAAGTCTCATCGTAGTCAACCCCTTGAACTTGTCGAAAACCTTTCGCGACAAGTCGAGCTTTGTAGACAGTAACATTACCATCAGCGTCAGTCCTCTTCTTGAAGATCCATTTATTTTCAATTGCTTGCCGATCATCGGGCAAGTCAACCAAAGTCCATACTTTGTTCTCATACATGGATCCCATCTCAGATTTCATGGCTTCAAGCCACTTTGCGAAATCTGGGCTCACCATTGCTTCTTCATAGTTCGTAGGTTCATCATGATCTAGTAGCATGACTTCCAGAACAGGATTACCGTACCACTCTGGTGCGGATCTTACTCTGGTTGATCTACGAGGTTCAGTAGTATCTTGATCTGAAGTTTCATGATCATTATCATTAGCTTCCTTACTAACTGGTGTAGGTGTCACTGAAACAGTTTTCTGTGATGTACTACTTTCCAGTAAGGGAGCAGGTACAGTTACCCCGACAAGTTCTACTTTCCTCCCACTCACTTCTTTCGAGAGAAACTCCTTCTCTAGAAAGGATCCATTCTTAGCAACGAATGTCTTGCCTTCGGATCTGTGATAGAAGGTGTACCCAACAGTCTCCTTTGGGTATCCTATGAAGACACATTTCTCCGATTTGGGTTCGAGCTTATCAGGTTGAAGCATTTTCACATAAGCATCACAGCCCCAAACTTTAAGAAACGACAATTTTGGTTTCTTGCCAAACCATAGTTCATAAGGTGTCGTCTCAACGGATTTTGATGGTGCCCTATTTAACGTGAATGCGGCCGTCTCTAAAGCATAACCCCAAAACAATAGCGGTAAATCTGTAAGAGACATCATAGATCGCACCATATCTAGTAAAGTACGATTACGACGTTCGAACACACCATTACGCTGTGGTGTTCCGGGTGGCGTGAGTTGCGAAACTATTCCACCGATTTTCAAATGTACACCAAACTCGTAACTCAAATATTCTCCTCCACGATCAGATCGTAGAAACTTTATTTTCTTGTTACGATGATTTTCAACTTCATTCTGAAATTCTTTGAAGTTTTCAAATGTTTCAGACTTATGTTTCATTAAGTAGATATACCCATATCTGCTTAAATCATCTGTGAAGGTGAGAAAATAACGATATCCGCCACGAGCCTCAATATTCATCGGACCACATACATCGGTATGTATGATTTTCAACAAATCTGTTGATCTCTCCATAGTACCGGAGAACGGTGTTTTAGTCATCTTGCCCATGAGGCACGGTTCGCAAGTACCAAGTGATTCATAATCAAGTGGTTCCAAAAGTCCATCAGTATGGAGTTTCTTCATGTGCTTTACACCGATATGACCTAAACGACAGTGCCATAAATAAGTTGCACATTCATTATCAACTCTGCATCTTTTGGCTTCAACATTATGAATATGTGTATTACTACTATCGAGATTCAATAAGAATAGACCACTCTTCAAGGGTGCATGACCATAAAAGATATTACTCATATAAATAGAACAACCATTATTCTCTGATTTAAATGAATAACCGTCTCGCATTAAACAAGATCCAGATATAATGTTCATGCTCAACGCTGGCACCAAATAACAATTATTTAGGTCTAATACTAATCCCGAAGGTAGATGTAGAGGTAGCGTGCCGACCGCGATCACATCGACTTTGGAACCGTTTCCCACGCGCATCGTCACCTCGTCCTTCGCCAGTGTTCGCTTAATCCGTAGTCCCTGTTTCGAGTTGCAAATATTAGCAACAGAACCAGTATCAAATACCCAGGTGCTACTGCGAGCTCTAGTAAGGTACACATCAATAACATGTATATCACATATACCTTTGTTCACCTTGCCATCCTTCTTATCCGCCAAATACTTGGGGCAGTTCCGCTTCCAGTGACCAGTCTGCTTGCAGTAGAAGCACTCAGTTTCAGGCTTAGGTCCAGACTTGGGTTTCTTCTCTTGAGCAGCAACTTGCTTGTTGTTCTTCTTGAAGTTCCCCTTCTTCTTCCCTTTGCCCTTTTTCTTGAAACTAGTGGTCTTGTTGACCATCAACACTTGATGCTCCTTCTTGATTTCTACCTCCGCAGCTTTCAGCATTGCGAAGAGCTCGGGAATAGTCTTGTTCATCCCTTGCATATTATAGTTCATCACGAAGCTCTTGTAGCTTGGTGGCAGTGATTGGAGAATTCTGTCAATGACGCAATCATCTGGAAGATTAACTCCCATCTGAATCAAGTGATTATTATACCCAGACATTTTGAGTATATGCTCACTGACAGAACTGTTCTCCTCCATCTTGCAGCTATAGAACTTATTGGAGACTTCATATCTCTCAATCCGGGCATTTGCTTGAAATATTAACTTCAACTCCTGGAACATCTCATATGCTCCATGACGTTCAAAACATCGTTGAAGTCCCGATTCTAAGCCGTAAAGCATGGCACACTGAACTATCGAGTAGTCATCAGCTTTGCTCTGCCAGACGTTCATAACATCTGGTGTTGCTCCAGCAGCAGGCCTGGCACCCAGCGGTGCTTCCAGGACGTAATTCTTCTGAGCAGCAATGAGGATAATCCTCAAGTTACGGACCCAGTCCGTATAATTGCTACCATCATCTTTCAACTTTGCTTTCTCAAGGAACGCATTAAAATTCAACGGAACAACAGCACGAGCCATCTATCTACAATCAACATAAACAAGCAAGATACTATCAGGTACTAAGTTCATGATAAGTTTAAGTTCAATTAATCAAATTACTTAAGAACTCCCACTTAGATAGACATCCCTCTAATCCTCTAAGTGATCACGTGATCCAAATCAACTAAACCATAACCGATCATCACGTGAGATGGAGTAGTTTTCAATGGTGAACATCGTTATGTTGATCATATCTACTATATGATTCACGCTCGACCTTTCGGTCTCCGTGTTCCGAGGCCATATCTGCATATGCTAGGCTCGTCAAGTTTAACCTGAGTATTCTGCATGTGCAAAACTGTCTTGCACCCGTTGTAGATGGACGTAGAGCTTATCACACCCGATCATCACGTGGTGTCTGGGCACGACGAACTTTGGCAACGGTGCATACTCAGGGAGAACACTTCTTGATAATTTAGTGAGAGATCATCTTATAATGCTACCGTCAATCAAAGCAAGATAAGATGCATAAAAAGATAAACATCACATGCAATCAATATAAGTGATATGATATGGCCATCATCATCTTGTGCTTGTGATCTCCATCTCCGAAGCACCGTCATGATCACCATCGTCACCGGCGCGACACCTTGATCTCCATCATAGCATCATTGTCGTCTCGTCAATCTTATGCTTCCACGACTATCACTACCGTTTAGTAATAAAGTAAAGCATTACATCGCGATTGCATTGCATACAATAAAGCGACAACCATATGGCTCCTGCCAGTTGCCGATAACTCGGTTACAAAACATGATCATCTCATACAATAAAATTTAGCATCATGCCTTGACCATATCACATCACAACATGCCCTGCAAAAACAAGTTAGACGTCCTCTACTTTGTTGTTGCAAGTTTTACGTGGCTGCTACGGGCTTAAGCAAGAACCAATCTCACCTACGCATCAAAACCACAACGATAGTTTGTCAAATAGACTCCATTTTAACCTTCGCAAGGACCGGGCGTAGCCACACTTGGTTCAACTAAAGTTGGAGAGACAGTCGCCCGCAAGCCACCTATGTGCAAAGCACGTCGGGGGAACTGGTCTCGCGTAAGCGTACGCGTAATGTTGGTCCGGGTCGTCTCGTCCAACAATGCCGCCGAACCAAAGTATGACATGCTGGTAGGCAGTATGACTTATATCGCCCACAACTCACTTGTGTTCTACTCGTGCATATAACATCAACATAAATAACCTAGGCTCGGATGCCACTGTTGGGTTTCGTAGTAATTTCAAAAAAATTCCTACGCACACGCAAGATCATGGTGATGCATAGCAACGAGAGGGGAGAGTGTTGTCTACGTACCCACGCAGACCGACTGCGGAAGCGTTGACACAACGTAGAGGAAGTAGTCGTACGTCTTCACGATCCAACCGATCAAGCACCGAAACTACGGCACCTCCGAGTTCGAGCACACGTTCAGCTCGATGACGATCCCCGGACTCCGATCCAGCAAAGTGTCGGGGAAGAGTTCCGTCAGCACGACGGCGTGGTGACGATCTTGATGTACTACAGCAGCAGGGCTTCGCCTAAACTCCGCTACAGTATTATCGAGGACTATGGTGGCTGGGGGCGCCGCACACGGCTAAGGAATAGATCACGTGGATCAACTTGTGTGTTCTTTGGGGTGCCCTGCCTCTGTATATAAAGGACTAGAGGGGGGAGGCTGGCCGGCCAAGGCAGGGCGCGCCAGGAGAGTCCTACTCCCTCTGGGAGTAGGATTCCCCCCCCCCCCAATCCTAGTTGGAATAGGATTCCTTGAGGGGGGAAAGAGAGAGAGGGGGCCGGCCACCTCTCCTAGTCCTAATAGGACTAGGGGAAGGGGGGAGGCGCACAGCCACCTTGGGCTGGCCCTTTCTCCTTTCCACTAAAGCCCACTAAGGCCCATATAGCTCCCGGGGGGTTCCGGTAACCTCCCGGTACTCCGGTAAAATCCCGATTTCACCCGGAAACACTTCTGATATCCAAACATAGGCTTCCAATATATCAATCTTTATGTCTCGACCATTTCGAGACTCCTCGTCATGTCCGTGATCACATCCGGGACTCCGAACAACCTTCCGTACATCAAAATGCATAAACTCATAATATAACTGTCATCGTAACCTTAAGCGTGCGGACCCTACGGGTTCGAGAACAATGTAGACATGACCGAGACACGTCTTCCGGTCAATAACCATAGCGGAACCTGGATGCTCATATTGGGCTCCTACATTATTCTACGAAGATTTTATCGTCAGGACCGCATAAACAACATACGTTGGTTCCCTTTGTCATCGGTATGTTACTTGCCTGAGATTCGATCGTCGGTATTCCAATACCTAGTTCAATCTCGTTACCGGCAAGTCTCTTTACTCGTTCCGTAATACATCATCTCACAACTAACATATTAGTTGAAATGCTTGCAAGGCTTATGTGATGTGTATTACCGAGAGGGCCCAGAGATACCTCTCCGAAAATCGGAGTGACAAATCCTAATCTCGAAATACGCCAACCCAACATCTACCTTTGGAGACACCTGTAATGCTCCTTTATAATCACCCAGTTACGTTGTGACGTTTGGTAGCACCCAAAGTGTTCCTCCGGCAAACGGGAGTTGCATAATCTCATAGTCATAGGAACATGTATAAGTCATGAAGAAAGCAATAGCAATATACTAAACGATCGGGTGCTAAGCTAATGGAATGGGTCATGTCAATCAGATCATTCAACTAATGATGTGACCCGTTAATCAAATAACAACTCTTTGTTCATGGTTAGGGAAACACTAAACCATCTTTGATTAACGAGCTAGTCAAGTAGAGGCATACTAGTGGACACTCTGTTTGTCTATGTATTCACACATGTATTATGTTTCCGGTTAATACAATCTAGCATGAATAATAAACTTTATTCATGATATAAGGAAATAAATAATAACTTTATTATTGCCTCTTAGGGCATATTTCCTTCATGACGCACTTATAACCGTTAGTAAATTTTGAGCATGTGTTCCGTCACAATTTTTTAGAAGAACAGGGAGGTCGCGTCCCGTCACATTCCGAATTGCAAACCTGTTCACACCGATCAAAACCTAAACAGTTTACCACTTAGGAGCGTATTACTACGTGGTTATAAATACTACTACTTCAAGATGATTGCACATTCCTCCTCAACTCCTCATCCACAAAAAGTCAAAAACAAACAAGTCATTCATCATCATTCCCTTGCGTCCGCCATCGCCAGCGTGAGTTCTGGGTCGAGAATTGCCCCTAGGGAGAGGCGATCCTGGAAGGGGAAGCACGAGAGATGTCTCGCCTCGCTGCGAAAGCAGCCAACATGTCCTGCCGCACGGCCATAGCAGCAGAGAGGTCCCGCCGCGCCGCCGAAGTAGCACAGAGGACCCGCCACGCCGTCGATGCAGCAGACTGGTCCGGCCATGCCGCGAAAGCAGAAGAGATGTCCCGCCGCATCGCAAATGCAGCAGAGATGTCCTCGCGCACCACGGCGGCTTGGTAAAATGTCTCGCGGGCAGGCGACGACTCTTACAGGTGCATGCATGCCCTTGTCCTTAGGCAGATGGATCAGATCTTGAGGTGGGCGAGGTTGCAGGATGACCTGAAAGCCTTGTTTGAACAGTCTACCGACGTCATCCGACAACTAAATGAGAGCAATGCAAAGCTCCAGGACGAGCGCGACCTGCTGAGGGCGAAGATCGTTGGAAGTGCGGAGTAGCAAGAGCAGATCACTGCCTTGTTGAGGAGGACCGGCGTCATCATCAAGAAACTTATGGACGAGAATGTCATGCTGCGCATCGAGCGCAGAAGGATGGTGGAGGAATCCGTGGATGCTCTCAAGCAGCATCTTGGGACAAGAAAGAGCTCGTCGCCGCTCGCCGCAGATACTAGTTCCCGCGGCCTGTAGCAATGCATCAAGAAAGTAGAGATCAGCGAGCCAGATCGTTGTCTTCCTTCTTCTTTTGCCCTTGTGTATTTCGGGCGTTGCCGCATGTGGCTTTTTAAAATTATGTTTCTAAATATGTAAGACAATTATTATCCAATGTCATCGTCCTTATATTCATCATGCTTGCTATAAGTCGCAGTCGATGCTATATAGGTCCGTCGGATCTTACATCAAGATCCATGCAAAACTTTCTTTTTAGATTTTCATTTTTCTCTCTTAAATCTCAGTCCAATGAGACATATAGTCATGCTGTAGAACAGGTGCTCGGGCGCCACTAATGGAGACATTGGGAGGGAGGTGCACGGCGGGTAGCGGTCATGTAAGTGCATCTAGTGCCACCCCTAGTTGGTTTTGGAGTATTGACGACAAACCTGGTTGAGGGACTAATGTGTCTGTGAGAATTGCAGGATAACACAGGTAGTAGTCCCTCATTGATTCGGTTTACCTACCGGAGATGACCCCTAAAAATGTATGAAGACATTGAAGACAAAGGTGGTATGTGAAGATATTCACATTGAAGACTATGACAAGAGAAGACATCGCGTGAAGACTATGGAGCGTGAAGACTTAGTTGTTTCGTTGTTTCCTTTTCTTCTTTGTTGAGTCATAGGAACCACCGTACTGTTAAGTGGGGTCCCAGTGAACAAAGTCAGAGTGACTGAAGTGATGCTTAACCAAAATCCTATGTCTTCGAGCGAAGACAATGAGAGCAAATCTTATCCAGAGCTGGATGAGTCAGCTTTACTTGTAGCCCAAGTAAAGTTGCCGCGTGTGTTTGAAATCGGACCGTTGGAACACGTGTCAGTTCCTTAGTGACCCAGGGTCATTTCGGACAAATCAGGTCGGGTTGCCTAGTGGCTATAAATAGCCCACCCCCTACACCATAAATTGGTGGCTGCTCAAAGCTAGTGCACGGCTTTTGTCATTTGAGAGCAACCCACCTCGAAGCCTTTGGGAGAGAAATCCTTGCGAGGACAAAGCCCTAAACACCCAGAGCCAAAGAGTGTTAGGCATCACTGAAGTCTTCCTGTCTGTGTGATCTGAAGACTTGTTACACTTGAGGACTGTGAATCCTCCAGCCGGTTAGGCGTCATGTTCTAAGCATCCAAGAGTCATTGTGGATCGCTGGTGAACGAAGTCTGTGCAGGTTTGGAAGTCTACCTTGAAGACTTACCAGAGTGATTGGGCGAGGACTAGGTGTCCTTAGCTCAAGGGGAATAAGGTGAAGACACGATCTTCTGAGTTAAATCTCAGCCTCCCTAACCAGATGTACAGTTGTCACAGCAACTGGAACTGGTCCAACAAATCATTGTCTTCAACAAGCCACTGGTTCTATCCTTCCCATCTCTTTATTTACAGTTGGTCCTTGTGAAGTCATTGCCTGTTTGCATTGTCCATTTATCTTCACTGTGTGACTTTTTGTTCAGATTGGTTTCATACTATCTTCCATCCTGATCCGTACTGCCTAGCTGCTATTAGTCTTCATGCTCTCACTTCATTGAATACTTGACTATGGCTTGTCTAGTGTAGTCTACCTTCCACTGCATGGTTATAGGTTCATTTCTATCGTTTGTCTTCGAAACTCCCATGTTTTGAAGACTTTCATAAAAATCACCTATTCACCCCCCCTCTAGTCGATAACTAGCACTTTCAGGTCAAAAGGCTCTCCCTCCTCCCGATGAGCACGCGCAGGGGTCTGATCACATGCCTCCCGCACTCAAATAACTACCCTGCACGGTGTTGGAAATATGCCCTAGAGGCAATAATAAAATGGTTATTTATTATATTTCTTTGTTCATTAATTGTCTATTGTTCATGCTATAATTGTGTTATCCGGAAATCGTAATACATGTGTGAATACATAGACCACAACACGTCCCTAGTGAGCCTCTAGTTGACTAGATCGTTGATCAAAGGATAGTCATGGTTTCCTGACTATGGACATTGAATGTCATTGATAACGGGATCACATCATTGAGAATGATGTGACGGACAAGACCCAATCCTAAGCTTAGCTCAAAAGATCGTGTAGTTCGTTTGCTGTAGCTTTTCTGAATGTCAAGTATCATTTCCTTAGACCATGAGATTGTGCAACTCCCGGAATACCGTAGGAGTGCCTTGGGTGTGCCAAACGTCACAACGTAACTGGGTGACTATAAAGGTACATTACAGGTATCTCCGAAAGTGTCTGTTGGGTTGGCACGAATCGAGACTGGGATTTGTCACTCCGTATGACGGAGAGGTATCTCTGGGCCCACTCGGTAATGCATCATCATAATGAGCTCAATGTGACCAAGTGGTTGATCATGGGATCATGCATTACGGCACGAGTAAAGTGACTTGCCGGTCAGATTGAACTAGGTATTGGGATACCGACGATCGAGTCTCGGGCAAGTAACGTACCGATTGACAAAGGGAATTGTATACGGATTGATTGAATCCTCGACATCGTGGTTCATCCGATGAGATCATCGTGGAGCATGTGGGAGCCAACATGGGTATCTAGATCCCGCTGTTGGTTATTGACCGGAGAGGCGTCTCGGTCATGTCTGCATGTCTCCCGAACCCGTAGGGTCTACACACTTAAGGTTCGGTGACGCTAGGGTTGTAGAGATATTAGCATATGGTAACCCGAAATTTGTTTGGAGTCCCGGATGAGATCCCGGACGTCACGAGGAGTTCCGAAATGGTCCGGAGGTGAAGATTTATATATAGGAAGTCAATTTTCGGCCATCGGGAAAGTTTCGGGGGTAATCGGTATTGTACCGGGACCACCGGAAGGGTCCCGGGGGTCCACCGGGTGGGGCCACCTATCCCGGAGGGCCCCATGGGCTGAAGTGGGAGGGGAACCAGCCCCTAGTGGGCTGGTGCGCCCCCCCTTGGGCCTCCCTGCGCCTAGGGTTGGGAAACCCTAGGGGTGGGGGCCCCCCACTTGGCTTGGGGGGGAAGCCACCCCTTGGCCGCCGCCCCCTTGGAGATCCATCTCCTAGGGCCGGCGCCCCCCCAAGGCCCCTGGCCTCTCCCTCTCCCTCCCGTGACACTCCTCCTCTCCCTGCGCTTGGCGAAGCCCTGCCGAGATCACCGTTGCTTCCACCACCACGCCGTCGTGCTGCTGGATCTCCATCAACCTCTCCTTCCCCTTGTTGGATCAAGAAGGAGGAGACGTCTCCCACCGTACGTGTGTTGAACGCGGAGGTGCCGTCCGTTCGGCGCTAGGTCATCGGTGATTTGGATCACGACGAGTACGACTCCATCAACCCTGTTCTCTTGAACGCTTCCGCGCGCGATCTACAAGGGTATGTAGATGCACTCCTCTCTCCCTCGTTGCTAGATGACTCCATAGATTGATCTTGGTGATGCGTAGAAAATTTTAAAATTCTGCTACGTTCCCCAACAGTGGTATCAGAGCTAGGTCTATGCGTAGTTATATGCACGAGTAGAACACAAAGCAGTTGTGGGCGTCGATATTGTCAATTTGCTTGTCGTTACTAGTCTTATCTTGATTCGGCGGCATCGTGGGATGAAGCGGCCCGACCAACCTTACACGTACGCTTACGTGAGACGTTCCACCGACTGACATGCACTAGTTGCATAAGGTGGCTGGCGGGTGTCTGTCTCTCCCACTTTAGTCGGATCGGATTCGATGAAACAGGGTCCTTATGAAGGGTAAATAGAAATTGGCAATTCACGTTGTGGTTTTGGCGTAGGTAAGAAACGTTCTTGCTAGAAACCTATAGCAGCCACGTAAAAACTTGCAACAACAATTAGAGGACGTCTAACTTGTTTTTGCAGCAAGTGTTTTGTGATGTGATATGGCCAAAGGATGTGATGAATGATATATGTGATGTATGAGATGATCATGTTCTTGTAATAGGAATCACGACTTGCATGTCGATGAGATATGACAACCGGCAGGAGCCATCATGTCTTAATTTATGACCTGCGGGGTGGTGATGGTTGTGGTCGTGTGTATAGTGTGGATGACCGGTGTCTCGATGCCTATCAACTCGAGTTCCTTAACCTTTGCAAATGTTCATGGTTCCATGTCTCTCAGCTTCGAAGAGTGCTTCAACTCTGATCGCGCTACCAGTCAACTTCGAGGACATTGAGCTCCAAGAAGATCTCTCTTATCGTGAGCACCCAGTTGCTATTCTTGAAGAGACTGAACGCAAGACTCGCAACAAGTCAATCAAATTTCTCAAAGTCAAGTGGTCACACCATTCCGACCGTGAAGCTACCTGGGAACGTGAGGATCACCTCCGTTCTGAGTACCCGGCGTTCTTTCAGTCCTAGATCTCGAGACGAGATCCTTTCGTAGTGGTGGAGTGTTGTAACACCCCGGATGTAACTTTCCCAATTTGTACTCCAACTCTTGCCGTTTCCGGCGTTAAGTTATATTTATTTCTCGGGTTCGGGTTTTTGTCTCCGTGTGTTGTTATCGTTGTCATGCATCTCATATCATGTCATCATGTGCATTGCATTTGCATACGTGTTCGTCTCATGCATTCGAGCATTTTCCCCGTTGTCCGTTTTGCATTCCGGCGCTTCGTTCTCCTCCGGTGGTCATTTCTAGCTTTCTTTCGTGTGTGGGGATTAAACATTTCCGGATTGGACCAAGACTTGCCAAGCGGCCTTGGTTTACTACCGGTAGACCGCCTGTCAAGTTTCGTATCATTTGGACTTCGTTTGATACTCCAACGGTTAACCGAGGGACCGAAAAGGCCTCGTGTGTGTTGCAGCCCAACACCCCTCCAATTTGGCCCAAAACCCACCTAAACCTGCTCCATCATCTAGAGCGTTCGATCACGATCGCGTGGCCGAAAACCGCACCTCATTTGGACTCTCCTAGCTCCTCCTATGCCTATTTAAAGATCCCCCGAAAATCTCCTTCTCCTTCCTCCCGAAAACCCTAGATCCACTCCTCATCGCGCCCGCCGGACAAACTCCCCGCCGACGGACACGTCCGCCACCGCCCGTCCACCGCCACGTGTCCTCCGCCCATTGGCCGCCGCCCGGCCCACTTCGCCGCACCGCGCGGGCCCGCCGCGGCCCGTGGCCGGCCCGCCCGCGCCCGCGCACGGGCCAGAGGAGCTCGCCCGCGCCGCCGTTCTCTTCCCCGCGACGCCCGGTCGCCGGCCGCCGCCGCCACAGCGCCGTCGCCGCCATCGCTGACCTCCGCCGCCCGGCCGCGCCTCGCCGATCACGCCGCCGCCTCGGCCTCGGCCTCTCCCTCCTCCGGCCAGATCCGGTCGAGGAGCGACCGGATCCGCCGCCGCCCGACCTCCCCGGCCTTCTCCTCGCCGGCCCCGGCCACCACCGACTCGCCGGAGTGCGTGCGCCGGCCTCTTCTGCCGTGCCGACCACCGACTCGCGGAGTGCGTGCGCCGCCGCCTCGGTTTCGCGTGCGTCGTCAAACCGCTAGATCCTCAGAGGTCGAAAATTCTTCTAAGTCCCGAGATTATCTGTTTCATGTGTTCATGTTAGTCTCGTAACTTTGTCCGTAGCTCCGATTGATGCATATAGCATATCAAAATGTTCATCTCAGAGAGTACATCATTTCATTCCATTGCATCATTTTCATTTGAGTTCATCTTGATGCCCGAAATGCTGTTAGAAGAGGGTGCTACTTGAGATAATTGTCAGATCTGCTACTCCATTTAGTTTTGTCATTTTTGCCATGATTATTGTGTGCATGATATGCCCATGAGTTCTACATATGTTTTGTTAAGGGTTTTGTCATATTTCCAGAGGTGCAACCCATGTATTTTTGTGATGTGTGTGGTGACTAGCACAAGCTTGCCAAGTGAGGCACTTGGTAATTCTGTTTTCAGGGACTTAGCATTTCACTAAGTTCCTTGAGCTGTTTATCTCATATTGCCATATGTTTCTGTTGTTTCCTGGTGATCCGTGCCTCTTTTGAGGATGATCAGTGAGGATATTTTGTTAATCTTGTATTGCTCTATCCATCCATGTCTTTGTTTGCAATTATGGAGCACCCTAGCTTGAGTCAATCGAGCTCTACTTTTGCTACTTTATGAATCTGGGCAGATTGTCAACTTGTTTGCAATTTTGCCGATGATGTTAGTAGTTGATCCGTGCATGCTATGCTATTGTTCTTGCCATGTCTAGCTTGCATTTGTGTGTTCTTGATGGATGTATGCTTAGCTTGTCATGACTTGCTCGTAGTGAGTGCATCGAGCTCGTAAACATGCCTACTTGAGTTATGTTTCAGCATGTGTCAGTTTTCACTAAGTCTGAAACTGATTATGTTTTTGCTATGTTCACATGCTTGCAATTGTATTTTCTGATCCCTTTTGGCTCAAGGTCACTAAGGGACTTTTGTTAAGCTCTTTGAGTAGCTCCATGCCATGCTTTACTTTGCCATGTTCAGGTCCTGTAGCATATAGTTTTGTTGCTCCGAAAGAGTGCTACCTGATCTGAAATTCCAGACAAGTGTTAATTTCACTAAGTCTGAGAATCTGTTTGCCATATGCATTTTTGCCATGCTTGTTTGAACCTGTTAATGGATGAATTGGCCGTAGCTCAGTGCTAGACTTTTGTTAAGCATCTTGAATGCATCCCTGCCATGTATTTTGTTGTCATGTTTGGGTGCTGTAGCATGTTCATCTCATTGCATTTAGATGGCTACTTGCTATAAATCGCAGACCGGTGTCATATTTGAATCGCTTGCCATTTCCAAACCGTAACTCCGATTCCGGCGTTCTTTATATCGTTTTCAAGCGATTTCATCTCATCTTTCCAGTGGCACACTTGGATTTCCAAGTTGAGGCCAGGTTCTTGCATTTCCTGTCATATCTTGCATATGCATCCCGCATCGCATCCCGCATAGCATATCATCCTTGCATCATATTGTTTGATCCTTGCACGTGGTTGATTGTGTCCTTGTTGCTTGTTTGTCTTGTTTGGGTAGAGCCGGGAGACGAGTTCGCTAACGAGGAGCCCGTTGAGTTTGCTTTCGAGGATCCAGTCAACTCTGACAACTGTGCAGGCAAGATGATCATACCCTCGAAATCACTACTATCTTTGCTATGCTAGTTTGCTCGCTCTTTTGCTATGCCAATGCTACGATGCCTACCATTTGCTTTCAAGCCTCCCAAATTTCCATGTCAAACCTCTAACCCACCATGTCCTAGCAAACCGTTGATTGGCTATGTTACCGCTTTGCTCAGCCCCTCTTATAGCGTTGCTAGTTGCAGGTGAAGATTGGAGACCGTTCCTTGTTGGAACATTTTTTACTTGTTGGGATATCATTATTATATCTTGTTATCTTAATGCATCTATATACTTGGTAAAGGGTGGAAGGCTCGGCCTCTCGCCTAGTGTTTTGTTCCACTCTTGCCGCCCTAGTTTCCGTCATATCGGTGTTATGTTCCCGGATTTTGCGTTCCTTACGCGGTTGGGTTATAATGGGAACCCCTTGACAGTCGCCTTGAATAAAACTCCTCCAGCAATGCCCAACCTTGGTTTTACCATTTGCCACCTAGCCTTTTCCCTTGGGTTTCGCGACTCAAGGGTCATCTTATTTTAAACCCCGGGCCAGTGCTCCTCTGAGTGTTGGTCCAACCTAGAGCACCGTGCGGGGCCGTCCCTTGGCAACTTGGGTTACGTTGGCTCCCGTACGCTTAGCTTATCCGGTGTGCCCTGAGAACGAGATATGTGCAGCTCCTATCGGGATTTGTCGGCACAGCGGGTGGTGTTGCTGGACTTGTTTTACCATTGTCGGAGTTGTCTTGAGAACCGAGATACCGAGTCTGATCGGAACGTCTTGGGAGGAGGTCTATTCCTTCATTGACCGTGAGAGCTTGTCATGGGCTAAGTTGGGACTCCCCTGCAGGGATTGAACTTTCGAAAGCCGTGCCCGCGGTTATGGGCAGATGGGAATTTGTTAATGTCCGGTTGTAGATAACTTAAACCTTAATTAATTAAAATGAATCAACCGTGTGTGTTGCCGTGATGGCCTCTTCTCGGCGGAGTCCGGGAGGTGGACACGGTGTTGGAGTTATGTTTGCGCAGGTTGTTCCTTCTAGCTTCTCGCTCGCGCTTGCCTTCTCTTCTCGCTCTCTTTTGCGTATAAGATAGCCACCATATATGCTAGTCGCTTGCTGCAGCTCCACATATATTTGCCTCATCCATTCCTATAAGCTTAAATAGTCTTGATCGCGAGGGTGCGAGATTGATGAGTCCCTGTGGCTCACAAATACTATAATTTCAGATGCAGGTCCAGGTGATTCCGCACCAGGTGACGACTACGAGCTCAAGTGGGAGTTCGACGAGGACTCTCAGCGTTACTATGTTTCCTTTCCCGATGATCAGTAGTGGTGCCTAGTTGGGGTTTGATTCAGGGCCTTGTCGCATGTTGGGTTCTTTTCTATTTTGGCGCCGTAGTCGGGCCATGAGTGTTTGCTTGATGGATGTTATTTATGTACTCTGATGTGACGTGGCGAGTGTAAGCCAACTATGTTATCTCCCCCTTTTATTATGTATTACATGGGATGTTGTAATGATTGCCTGACTTGCGACATTGCTTTCAATGCGGTTATGCCTCTAAGTCGTGCCTCGACACGTGGGAGCTATAGCCGCATCAAGGGCGTTACAAGTTGGTAATCAGAGCCTTCCCCGACCTTAGGAGCCCCCATTGCTTGATCGTTTTTAGCAGCCGAGTTGTGTCTAGAAAAATGTTTTGAGTCCTTAGGAATTATATATATCGGAGAGCTTAGGAATTCTTTTTACTTCCCAGCCTCCTCATCGCTCTGGTAAGGCATCCTGACGTAGAGTTTTGACTCTTCTCTTCTCAAATTTCACTAAAAAAAATTTAGGATCACGCGAGTATCTTGGTTTTGTTCTGATGGTTTTGTGACGAGAACATTGTTCTTGGTGCCTCCTGTCTTTAGGGGTTGTGGCAGTGTCCCGGGGAGTTGAGCTCCGAGGTGTTGTCGTCACAATTTTATCGTTGCAATTCCGGTATACTTGAGATATGTGCGCGACATCGAAAATCTCTTTTATGCAGTTCGTTGGTGAGATAACCTCGACGCCACCCAGTACTGGGGCGGGAGTTCGGGAGTATCGCCATAACTTGTATAACGGATGCTTTTCGAAGGTTGAGATAGATGGTTTCCGAAGGTTTCTTGGTTATGTGTTGAAGGATGGATACAGCTGGATGTAGGATTTGCTAGCTTGAGTGAGATATTATGCTCCCCTGTATCCCCAACACCTGATTGCATAACCGGAAAGTTTCGGGAGTTTCATAGGTGGGAATTCAAGTAGCCTTAGGATATCTTTCCGACAGATGTATGATATGAAATTGGGGTTCGACGTCTAGTGGTTCGCCTATTCACGGTCGATTTTACAGTGGTCTCGTTGTGTCTTAAAGAGTCCTTGGCTATGCTGACTCGGGGACGCTTCGTATGTCATGTGCACTGCCTTGTACATGATGGTGCTGTACGATCGAGCCCGTGTAGGTCCCACCACGAAAACTTCGAACGAAATTTCTATCATGTATTTGTTCCGGCTTATTCCGCAAGCCAACCCTTGGTTTTATTTCGAGTTGTGGCATTCGTTTTGCTTCGACGTCATATGTTGATTCCATCCCCCGTTGATGTACCCCTTCTACATGATTCTACGTGGCCTTGCAATTTAGGAATATGTGACCACTTCAGGAGAAATGCATTCGTTCATTTTGTTCGGATGTGAAGATTTTATGTTGCAATTTTCATTCCGTTGGTTTCAGCTTTATTTATCTGTCTATGTGCTAACGGTGGTCAACCTCTTCAGGATGGCTCCCGCTAAGAGCACCAGTCAGAACCAGAATCAAGATCCGCCACCGCCTCCACCTCCTCCAGAGGCATGGCAAGCTGTGATGGCCGCAACCAATGCAAACACTCAGCTGATCATGCAAATTATCCAAGAGCGCAATCAAGGCAGTCAAGGGAATCAAGGCAGCAATCAGAGTCACTTTGGTACACTCAACCAATTCCTTGCTAATGGGCCAAAGACTTTCAGCAATTGTGTTGAGGCAACCGATGCTGACGATTGGCTTGTGGATCTGTGTAAGCATTTCGAGTGCAGTAACGTCAGACCTGAGGACTTTGTCAAGTTCGCTTCCTTCCAACTCAAAGATCAGGCTGCAGAGTGGTTCCAGCAGTACAAGGATTCCAGAGGTGGACGTGTTATCACTTGGGATGATTTCCATCGAGATTTTCGAGCTCATCACATTCCGCACAGCGTGGTTGAAAGCAAGCGTGAGGAATTCCGCAATCTGAAGCAAGGCTCTTTGTCTGTCTATGACTACAACAAATTGTTCCAAAAACTTGCCCGCTTTGCCAAGAAGGACGTGCCTGATGAGAAGAGCATGATATATCAGTTCAGGGGTGGTCTCAGAGAAGATATTCAGCTCGCTCTTGTTCTCTTCGAGCCTTTGAGATACGATGAGTTCTACAACATGGCACTGAAGCAAGAGGCTGCTCAGTTGAGGTGTGATGCTTCCAGGAAGCGAGTCAGAGATGTTACTCCTTCTTCCTCTACTCAAGTGGCCAAGCAGCAGAAGTTTTGGCTTCCTCCTCCTCCGTTCCGTCAGCCATATCAGCAGAAGAGCAAAGGTGGTAGTGGTTCTTCCCACCCACCCAACCCAGGCTTTCAGAACAAGGCTTCGTCTCAACCTCCAAGATCGAGTGCTCCATATCACCGTCCGCTCTCAGAGGTCACGTGCAACAAGTGCCAACAGAAGGGTCACTATGCCAACAAGTGTACCAACCAGAGGCGTCTTCCTCCTCCTCCTCCTGTGAGATCGGCAAGTACAGCTATGGTCAAGCATAACCCCAAGCACGCCAAGGTCAATTTGATGAATGCAGCTCAGGCAGAGGACTCGTCAGATGTGATCATGGGTAACCTTCCTGTTAATGACATTCCTGCAAAAGTTCTATTTGACACTGGTGCATCGCATTCCTTTTTGTCATGTCCTTTTGCATCAAAGCACAATGTTGATACCGAGATTATGCCCAAAGTCATGCAAGTTGTTTCTCCCGGCAAGCTTTTGACTTCTAGTTTGGTTGCTCCCGATGTCTCTATCACGTTGGGCGATTACAAGTTTCTCTCTTCTCCGGTGGTTCTTGGTAACTCGGATATTGATCTTATTCTCGGAATGGATTGGCTTTCTAAGCACAAGGCTCAGCTTGATTGTGCAGCCAGGCAGATCCAATTGACTCATTCGTCTGAGGATGTAATTATCTTTGCCGCTCGGGATAATACTGTCCGTCTGTTTTCGCTCAATGAGAAGGGTGAATTGGATGCCATCTCTCAAATTCCAGTCGTTTGCGAGTATCAAGACGTCTTTCCAGAAAAGCTCCCAGGAATGCCTCCGCACCGGCCAGTTGAATTTGTTATTGAACTTGAACCTGGCGCGGAACCTGTGTGCAAACGTCCCTACAAGCTCGGCCCCGAAGAGTTGAAGGAGTTGAAGAAACAACTCGATGAGCAAGAAAGATTGGGTCTCATCCGGCCTAGTACTTCTCCGTGGGGTTGTGGTGTTCTTTTTGTGAAGAAGAAGGATGGATCGAGCCGACTTTGTGTTGATTACCGTCCAGTGAATAAGAAGACCATCAAGAACAAATACCCACTTCCCAACATCAATGAGCTGTTCGAACAACTCAAGGGTGCCCAAGTATTCTCCAAGCTTGATCTTCGTATGGGTTATCACCAGATTCGCATTCGTGAAGAAGATATTCCCAAGACAGCATTCAGAACAAGCTTTGGTTCATATGAATACACTGTCATGTCTTTTGGCCTCGCCAACGCTCCTCCGACGTTCTCTCGCATGATGAACTTCATCTTCAATGCCTACACCAATGACTTTGTTTTGGTCTATCTCGATGACATTCTGGTTTTCTCCAAGAACAAGGAAGATCATGCCAAGCACTTGCGTTTGGTTCTTGACAAGCTCAGGGAACATCAGTTCTACGCCAAGTTCTCCAAGTGTGAATTTTGGCTCGATGAGGTTCTTTATCTTGGCCATATCATCTCTGCCAAGGGCATTTCCGTGAATCCTGAGAAGGTGTCTGCAATTGTGAATTGGGAACCTCCTCAGAACGTGAAGCAACTCCGCAGTTTCCTCGGTCTCGCAAGCTATTGCAGAAGATTCGTTGAAAACTTTTCTAAGATCGCGAAGCCTCTCTCAAATCTTCTTCAGAAGCACGTCAAGTACGTTTGGTCTCCGGAGTGTGATATTGCTTTCAACACTTTGAAAGAGAAGTTGATCACTGCTCCAGTTCTTACTCCGCCTGATGAATCCAAGCCGTACGAGGTCTTTTGTGATGCCTCTCTCCAAGGTCTCGGTGCAGTTTTGATGCAAGAGAAGAAAGTTGTTGCTTATACATCTCGCCAGTTGAAGCCTAATGAGAAGAACTACCCCACTCATGATCTCGAGTTGGCGGCAGTTGTGCACGCTTTGTTGACTTGGAGACATCTTCTATTGGGAAGGAAAGTGGACATTTTCACTGATCACAAGAGTCTCAAGTACATCTTCACTCAGCCTAATCTCAACCTAAGGCAAACTCGATGGGTCGAAATTATTCAAGAGTATAATCCGAGTATTGAGTATACTCCAGGCAAGGCCAATGTGATTGCTGACGCTTTGAGCAGAAAGGCCTATTGCAACAGTCTGATTCTCAAGCCTTATCAACCCGAGCTTTGTGAAGCTTTCCGCAAACTTAATCTGCAAGTTGTTCCTCAAGGTTTCCTCGCCAACCTTCAAGTCTCTCCTACCTTAGAAGACCAGATTCGCCAAGCCCAACTTCTTGATGCGATGGTGAAAAAGGTGAAGATTGGGATTGCCAAGAGTCAGTCCAAGTACAAGTGTTACCGACTTGATGACAAGGACACTCTCTTCTTCGAGGATCGAATTGTTGTGCCCAAAGGTGAACTTCGTAAAGTGATCATGAACGAGGCTCATAATTCTCTCCTCTCCATCCACCCTGGGAGCACGAAGATGTATCAGGACCTCAAGCAAGCTTATTGGTGGACTCGAATGAAGCACGAGATCGCTCAATTCATGAATGAACGTGATGTTTGCAGAAGAGTGAAGGCAGAACACCAAAGGCCAGCTGGTCTCCTCCAACCTCTTGCCATTCCAGAATGGAAGTTTGACCACATTGAAATGGACTTCGTGACTGGGTTTCCAAAGTCCAAGCGTGGCAATGATGCTATATTCGTTGTCATCGACGAGCTCACCAAAGTGGCTCACTTTCTGCCTATCAAAGAGTCGATCACTGCAGCTCAATTGGCGGAACTCTATACCTCTCGCATTGTCTCTCTGCACGGTATTCCTCAAGTGATCTCTTCAGACCGTGGCAGCATCTTTACCTCTAAGTTTTGGGATTCTTTTCAGAAGGCCATGGGCACCAACATCCGCTTCAGCACTGCTTTCCATCCTCAAACGAGCGGTCAAGTCGAGCGTGTCAATCAGATTCTCGAAGACATGCTCAGGGCCTGCGTGATTTCTTTCGGCATGAAGTGGGAGGACTGTCTTCCTTATGCTGAATTCTCCTATAACAACAGTTTTCAAGCAAGTTCGGGCAAGGCCCCTTTTGAAATTCTGTATGGCAGGAAGTGCCGTACCCCTCTCAACTGGTCTGAAACCGGTGAACGTCAGCTGCTGGGTAATGACTTAATCACAGAAGCAGAAGAAATGTGCAAAGTCATTCGTGATAACCTCAAAGCAGCCCAATCCCGCCAGAAGAGCTACTATGATAGTAAGCACCGTGATTTGGCTTTCGAGATCGGAGATCATGTTTACCTCCGTGTCTCTCCTATGAAAGGTACTCGTCGCTTCGGTATCAAAGGGAAGCTTGCCCCTAGATACGTGGGACCTTTCAATATTGTCAGCAAGAGAGGCGACCTCGCCTATCAACTCGAGCTTCCTTCAAACTTTGCAAATGTTCATGATGTGTTCCATGTCTCTCAGCTTCGAAAATGCTTCAAGACTCCTGACCGCACCGTCAACTTCGAGGACATTGAGCTCCAAGAAGATATCTCTTATCGTGAGCACCCAGTTGCTATTCTTGAAGAGACTGAACGCAAGACTCGCAACAAGTCAATCAAATTTCTCAAAGTCAAGTGGTCTCACCATTCCGACCATGGAGCTACCTGGGAACGCGAGGATCACCTCCGTTCTGAGTACCCGGAGTTCTTTCAGTCCTAGATCTCGGGACGAGATCTTTTCGTAGTGGTGGAGTGTTGTAACGCCCCAGATATACTTTCCATATTTGTATCCAACTCTTGCCGTCTCCGGCGCTAAGTTATATTTATTTCTCGGGTTTGGGTCTTTGTCTCCGTGTGTTGTTTTTATTTTTCGTGCATCTCTTATCATGTCATCACGTGCATTGCATTTGCATACATGTTCATCTCATGCATTCGAGCATTTTCCCCGTTGTCCGTTTTGCATTCCGGCGCTTCGTTCTCCTCCGGTGGCCATTTCTAGCTTTCTTTCGTGTGTGGGGTTCAAACATTTCCGGATTGGACCGAGACTTGCCATGCGGCCTTGGGCTACTACCGGTAGACCGCCTGTCAAGTTTCGTATCATTTGGACTTCGTTTGATACTCCAACGGTTAACCGAGGGACCGAAAAGGCCTTGTGTGTGTTGCAGCCCAACACCCTCCAAATTTTTCCCAAAACCCACCAAACTCTGCTCCATGTCCTAGAGCGTTCGATCACGATCGCGTGGGCGAAAACCGCACCTCATTTGGACTCTCCTAGCTCCACTTATGCCTATTTAAAGGCCCCCCATTTTCGGATCTCGTCTTCCTCCCCGTCCTCCTCCTAAAAAGAAGCAGATCAACCCCCCCCCCCCCACCGACGGACGTGTCCGGATCCGACCGGACACCGTCCGCCCCGCCGCCGCCAGCCAACCATTCGCCGCCACCTGTCCCCGGGGCGGGACCGCATCGCCGCCGGCCCGCCTGGCCCGCGCCCGGCCCCCGTGGCCCATCTCCCCCGCCGCCTCGCGCCAGCGCCCCGCCGCCGTTCTTCCTCGTCGTCGGCGCCCCGCCGCCGCCCGTCCCCGGCCGCGCGCTGCCGCCGTCGCCGGCCGGCGCCACCGCGTCGGGCCCCGCCGCCTCGACCTCCTCCGGTGGCCCGCGCCGCCGCAGGACGCCGCTCCACCTCCGGCCGCCGTCCTCTCCTCCGGGCCCGGCCTTCCCCGCTGCTCCGGCCGCCGTCCCCACCATTCCCGGCGAACCTCGGCAGCCGTGCCGCCACAGTGCCCCGGCCGCCTCGTAATCCGTGCCGCTGGATCTAGATCTGGGTTGACCCCTCTCCCCCGAAACCCTAATTTTCGTGCTACTTTTGACTGCTTGTATCTCCGCAACCGTAGCTCCATTTTGGGCATATGATATATCAAAATCTTCGCCTCGACATGTACATCATTTAATTCCATTGCATCATTTGCATTTGAGGTCATCTTGTTGCCCAAAATGCTGTTAGAAGGAGGCTTCCTGAGTTAAATTGCAGATCCGTTAGTTCATCATGCACTTTTGTCATTTTTGCCATGTTTAATTCGTGCATGATATGCCTGTGCCCCTTTGGGATGAATTGTTAAGCATTTTGTCTTCTTTCCAGAGGTGCCACCGATGCATTTTTAGGATGTGTGTGTTGTCTTGTGCAAGCTTGCGAAGAGAGGTACCTGAGATTGCTGATTTCAGGGACTTAGTGATTTTCACTAAGTCTGGGATATTTTAGTTCATCATGCCATATGTCCAGCTTGTTTCCTAGTGATCCGTGCCTCTTTTGAGGATGATCAGTAAGGGAGTTTTGATATTTATGTTATGCTCTATCCATTCATGTCTTTGTTTGCATATATGGAGTGCTCTACGTTGACTCCATCGAGCTCAACTTTTGCTTCGTTGTTAATCTGGGCAGATCGTCAACTCATTTGCGATTTTGCCGGTGCTATTGTTAGTGATCCATGCATGCTATGCCTTTGTTCTTGCCATGTGTAGCTAGCATATTGTGCCTTCTTGCTGGATATATGCTTGCCTTGCCATGACTTGCACCGTAGTGAGTGCATCGAGCTCGTTTACATGCCTTCGTGAGTTATATTTCAGCATGTCTCAGTTTTCACCAAGTCTGAAAACCTGATTGTGTTCTGAGCTATGTTCGTGTGCTCGGTAGAGTATTTTGTGAACACTTTTGGCCCCAGGTCACTTTGGGTGTTTTGTTAAGCTTGTTGAGTAGCTCCATACCATGTTCTTACTTGTCATGTTCAGGTTTTGTATCATGTTGTTTTGCTGCTCCGAAGAGGGCTTCGTGATCTGAAATTTCAGGCTAGTGTTAATTTCACTAAGTCTGGAATCTGTTTTGCATATTCATTTTTGCCATGCTTGTTTGAACCTTTTAATGGATGAATTTGCCTATGGCTCAGTGCTAGTGATTTGTTAACCATCTTGTCTAAATCACTGCCATGTACTTTGTTTTCATGTTTGGTGGCTGTAGCATGTTTATTTTGTTGCATTTAGATGCCTACTTGCTGTAAATCGCAGACCGGTGTCATATCTTAAAACGCTTGCCATTTCCAAACCGTAGCTCCGATTCCAATGATCTTTATATCGTTTTCAAGAGATTTCATCCCCTCTATCCAGTGGCACCCTTGGAATTCCAAGTTGAGGCCAGGTTCATGCATTTCCTGTCATATCTTGCATTTTGCATCCCGCATCGCATCCCGCATAGCATATCATCATTTCATCATATTGCTTGGTCTTGCCCGTGGTTGATTGTATCCTTGTTGCTTGTTTGTCTTGTTGGGTAGAGACGGGAGATGTGTTCGCTACCGAGGAGCCCGTTGAGCTTGCTTGTGAGGATCCAGTCAACTTTGACAACTGTGCAGGCAAGATGATCATACCCTCGAAATCACTACTATCTTTGCTATGCTAGTTTGCTCGCTCTTGCTTTGCCAATGCTACGATGCCTACCTTTTGTTTTTCAGCCTCCCAATTGCCATGCCAAACCTCTAACCCACCATGTCCTAGCAAACCGTTGATTGGCTATGTTACCGCTTTGCTCAGCCCCTCTTATAGCGTTGTTAGTTGCAGGTGAAGATTGGAGCCGTTCCTTGTTGGAAAATTTATTTACTTGTTGGGATATCATTATATTGCTATGTTATCTTAATGCATCTATATACTTGGTAAAGGGTGGAAGGCTCGGCCTCTCGCCTAGTGTTTTGTTCCACTCTTGCCGCCCTAGTTTCCGTCATATCGGTGTTATGTTCCCGGATTTTGCGTTCCTTACGCGGTTGGGTTATAATGGGAACCCCTTGATATTTCGCCTTGATTAAAGCTTTTCCAGCAATGCCCAACATTGGTTTTACCATTTGCCACCTACCCTTTTCTTTCCCTTGGGTTCTGCAGACTCAAGGGTCATCTTATTTTAGCCCCCCACGGGCCAGTGCTCCCTCTGAGTGTTGGTCCGACCGAGTAGACTGCGGGACCACCTCGGGGCAACTTGAGGGTTGGTTTTACTCGTAGGATGTCTCATCTGAGTGTGCCCTGAGAAAGAGATATGTGCAGCTCCTATCGGGATTTGTCGGCACATTCGGGCGGTGTTGCTGGTCTTGTTTTAACCTGTCGAACTGTCTTGTTGTACCGGGTTACCGAGTCTGATCGGTGTGACTCGGGTGGAGATCTATTCCTTCGTTGACCGTGAGAGCTTGTCATGGGCTAAGTTGGGACCCCCTGCAGGGATTGAACTTTCGAAAGCCGTGCCCGCGGTTATGGGCAGATGGGAATTTGTTAATGTCCGGTTGTAGATAACTTAAACCTTAATTAATTAAAATGAATCAACCATGTGTGTTGCCGTGATGGCCTCTTCTCAGCGGAGTCCGGGAGGTGGACACGGTGTTGGAGTTATGTTTGCGCAGGTTGTTCCTTCTAGCTTCTCGCTCGCGCTTGCCTTCTCTTCTCGCTCTCTTTTGCGTATAAGATAGCCACCATATATGCTAGTCGCTTGCTGCAGCTCCACATATATTTGCCTCATCCATTCCTATAAGCTTAAATAGTCTTGATCGCGAGGGTGCGAGATTGCTGAGTCCCTGTGGCTCACAAATACTATAATTCCAGATGCAGGTCCAGGTGATTCCGCTCCAGGTGACGAGTACGAGCTCAAGTGGGAGTTCGACGAGGACTCTCAGCGTTACTATGTTTCCTTTCCCGATGATCAGTAGTGGTGCCTAGTTGGGGTTTGATTCAGGGCCTTGTCGCATGTTGGGTTCTTTTCTATTTTGGCACCGTAGTCGGGCCATGAGTGTTTGCTTGATGGATGTTATTTATGTACTCTGATGTGACGTGGCGAGTGTAAGCCAACTATGTTATCTCCCCCTTTTATTATGTATTACATGGGATGTTGTAATGATTGCCTGACTTGCGACATTGCTTTCAATGCGGTTATGCCTCTAAGTCGTGCCTCGACACGTGGGAGCTATAGCCGCATCAAGGGCGTTACTCTTCCAATCACAACGGCATCTTCATGGCGTCCACTATCATCTGGATTGGGGATGGGACCACAACAAAGTTTTGGCAACCCGATTCGTTGCAGCGGCAACCTTTGGTCGTGCTTGCACCTGGCATCTTAAGGCTCTCCCTTAGGGAAAACATCACCAGGAAAATGGCTCTGATTGACAACAGATGGATGAGTTCCTTTTGTGGAATAAACTCGACAATGCTGCTGTAGGAATCTGATGAGGACATGCCAACCACAGACACCACACCACCAATCATCAGCAGTCCAACCACAAGAAGCCATGCAAAGCAAATACACGATCAGGTGAATGCTAACTTAGTTATCATTTGACCTTGAAACCATGGTTGCCTTCACCTCCTTCATTGTTGGTTGAACTCAGGTGCAACATCGAAGAAGGCCAACAAAATTTTTAGCATGTGCTGAAACAATGTTTTATGACAAAGAAACAAAGTTGCGAGTTCATGAGGAAATAAGTTGTCTGCTGAGAAAACTATGTTTTGGCACTGATGAAACAACGTTTTGTACGAGTTTAGATATCCCAACTTGTGAAAGATTTTCAAAACTCCAGTTTGCTGCTGAAAAAACATTGCTCCGACTCCAGTGAACATTTTTTGGTCAGGAACAACGAACCACCTCCAATGAGAAATTTCATGAAGCTACCTCATTAAGTTTCGAAGCTCGTTTAGTCACACCAAAGTTGGTTCTCTTTCACAACTAAGCTAGTTTGATTTCACACCTATCCGGGGGGTGTCCCTATTATAAATAGGCTAGCTCTTCCCTTCGTTGGGAACTTTTTCCATTGCTATAAAAACCAAAGACATAGACTCCTACTGAGATTGGAGAAATCTTATTATCCTTATTCTCGTGATTCCTTGAGAAGTCGCTCCTAATGTATGCTCTATGACTATATCGTGTTGTGTAGGTTAGAGTTTGTGGTTTCCCTTGCGGGTTGCACCTATCCTGTGCTCCATGACTTGAGCATGGTTGTGTGGGGTAGTATTGCGGGTTGTGGATCAGCGGTTTTTCAGATTGCAGGCTACAGTTAGCATCCTACTCGTCGGGTCATAATCTCTTATTTTCTATTTTTCAGCTGCTTGCAGCTAGTTATCCCCATCTATTCATCGATCCTACACCATGAAGATCGGACCATCCCTTGTACATTCTGTTCTCCGAAGATGGTGTCGCACTAGAATTCATGACTCTTTGGCTCAAGGTTAGGGAAGTGCAACTCAACCCTGGTATTTCTGATGAGGTTCGCTCGCATTGGACTGAGTCCGGCGTTTATGCTACTAGGTTGGCATACAAAGTGATGTTTGCTGGATCATTTTGCTCACCACAACTTCAGGGTTGTTTAGAAGGACGATGACAACAAGGTCCATTTTCGTGGTTGACTACTAGCTCATGGCAGGTTACTTACATCAAGAAAGCTACTTCATCGCGGTTGGATGGGGAGCCCCATTTTTCCAATGTGTGGCACCAATGAGGAGTCTATAGTTCATCTGTTCCACCCCTGCAGTTTTGCGAGGAAGATCCAGAGAGCTATGGTGGCATGGTCGGGCTTGCAAACTCTCAAGCTGACTGACAACCCCACATCGGACAAGCTAGTGGATTGGTGGTCACATTGCCAAAGGGAGGTCCCAGGGTCGAACAGGGAGAATCTGGATGGGTTGTTTCTCTATAGCACCTGGCAAATTTGGACATAACGGGATGGCAGAATTTTTAAACAGGAGTACAATTCGGTGGCAAGCACAACATACATGATTAAGGAGATGGTCAGGCAGAGGGATTTGGCCTTTGATAGGGTGGTTCAAGATGATGGAGGCTTATGTTTAATTTGTTTTTAGCTTCATAGCCATAGGCAAAGTCTAGTATATGTGCGGCACCTGACGTGAACCGTTTTACTTCTTCTAATAGATATGACATCGCTCTTGTATTTTTTGAAAAAATGCATACCTTTCATATTTCTAGTGATCCAATATCACAATGAGTCAATAGGTATGCAGATACTATTAAAAGGGGTGAAAAGAATGTGGTGATGAGTTTCCTTATCAAAGTGCTTCCATATCAAATTCCAAACTCATGCAAAACCAACCAAGCATCTCTCGGAAGCTCCGTGTATTTTCAGGGATAACCATTGCAAAACCCTAGTTCCTTTGGAGCCTCCAAGTCAAATCCACTCGAAACCACTTGAAAGGAGCAAGATGTCACCTAGAGGTGTGAATAGGCATTTCAAAACATTTATAATTTGGCTTCATCCTAATTCGAAAATGAACAAGGGGGATACTTTTGGAACAAATCCTAAATATGCTAGGCTCAACTAAGTGCACTAACAACTTAAGCTGACTAGCATGAGCAGTAAAAGGATACGAGCTAGCAATTCAAAATAAGTACAAGATATACCAATAGAAGCCAGTATGGATTGCATAAAGTAAAGGGTACAAGAGAGAACTGATGTTTTTCCAAAGTTCAAGTATCCACCGTGACTTTAGTCTCTGTTGGAGAAGTAGAGTACTAACAAAGTCCCTCAAAAGAAAACAATGTCACCTTATTCTCCAAGAGCCTCGCCGAATCAAGCATGAGCTCCCATTCCTTATGTCTTCCTCCCTTGCAGAGATGACAATCTCCACAACCACTTCGCAATCTCCACAAAAAGCAGCCTGGACCTCTTCACAAACACCCAAAAAAGGGGCCACCGAGGAAACAATCACAAACCTTCTAGGAGGTGGTAGCCTCATGATATATCTCTGTCATATCTACTTTTCCAAACACTTTTGCTCTTGTTGGACTCTAATTTGCATGATTTGAATGACACTAACCCGGACTGACATTGTTTTCAGCAGAACTACCATGGTGTTGTTTCATTGCAGAAATAAAAGTTCTCAGAATCGGACAAAACTTTGTGGGGATTTTTAATTGAATAAATAAAGAATACTAGAACGAAGATCCATCGGAGGGGGGCTACCAGTTGCTCACAAGGCAACATGGAGCACCTACCCCCAGGGCGTGCCCTGTTGTCTTGTGGGTCCCACGGGCGACCGTGTGACCTAATTCCAAGCCTATAAATTATGTTTCCCCAGAAAAATAAGAGAAGTTTCATCGCGTTTTACGATATGGAGCTGCAGCCACCTCCTATTCTTCATCGGCAGGGTTGTTCTGGAGTCCGTTCGGGGCTCCAAAGAGGGGGATTCCTCACCATCGTCATCACCAACCCGTCTTCATCAACAATTCCATGGTGCTCAGTACCGGGAGTGAGTAATTCCTTTGTAGGATTTCTCGATGGTGATGGAGTTGGATGAGATTTGTCATGTAATCCAGTCAATTTGTTAGGGCTTGATCCCTAGTATTCACTATGTTCTGAGATTGATGTTACTATGACTTTGCTATGCTTAATGTTTCTCACTAGGGCCTGAGTGCCATGATTTCAGATATGAACCCTCTCTGTTTTCATGGGGCCACCCAGGACCAGCCCGTTGGGGATTTGGGTCAGAGTGGGCGGGAGAGTGTTGTGGCAATGGAAGGGTTTTGTCGGAATGCCGTTGGTCCACCCGAATGGGAGTGTGAGGCCATGGGTTTCGTGGTGTAGGTACAGTGTGCTACCTCTGCAGAGTGTGTAATCTATCGATAGCCGAGTCCACGGTCACGGACACCTCGTAGTAGGTCCCACCATGAGTCAACGTTTAATAAAAATTGCACACTAAGCTATGAACTTTGCATTGTTGATGGATGGCAGAAAGGCCATCGAGGCATTTGGGACCAAATGATGGTCGTGGTTGTGATCGTCGTAAGGATCACGAGTTGTTCTTGAGAAAGACCACTTTGGTGGTGTGTTTGTGATCCAGAGATGATCACAGTTGGTAAGCTGTCCCGAGGGACGTTCGAGCATGATCACAGCATGTTGACATATAGTGTTGCATTATTAATAATTGGTTAAATATCATGATATTGTTTGTCATTATGATTATGCCTGTTGTGAGCTTGCAAGTACATTCAATGTACTGACCTGGCGTGTCATGCCAGATTTCAGGAAAGTATCGTTGGAGAGGAGCGATGTTCGAGTCTAGATCGTGTCCACATCGGTGTTCCTGTGATATGGAGCTTCCGCCACGACGTTATTCCGCTGCCATGTAGTTGTTCGGATCGAGGCCCCTTTATGTTTACTAAATAACGTACATATTGTTCAGCCACACCGAGTGTGCCGCTTGGCCTCGACGGCTGTTGTAATGTAAACTCTGTTCCGCTAGCATCAATAAAGTGGTTGTTTTTCTGTACCAAGATGTTGTGTGTTGCCAGAAGACATGGTCTTTGGGCTGGCAATGCATGGTAAACTGGTCGCTCTGAGCCGGGGTGCCACAACTACTTAGGATGTTGTATTAACGAGAGGGTCCGGAGATATCTCTTCGTCACATGGAGTGACAAATCCCAGTCTTGATCCATGCAACCCAACTAGTACCTTCTGAGATACCTGAAGAGCACCTTTATGATCACCCAGTTACAAAGTGACGGTTGATACCCACAAAGCATTATTATGGCATTAGGGAGTGGCATGATCTCATGGTCTAAGGAATAGATACTTGACATTAAGGAAGCTATGGCAATTTGAACTTAGTGACACGATCAGATGCTAAGCTTATGATTGGGCATGTCCATCACATCATTAAATGACAACTCGTGTCTATGGTTAGGAAACCTTAACCATCTTAAATCAAAGAATTAGTCTAGTAGAGGCTCACTAGGGACACGGTGTTTGGTTACGTATTCACACATGTATTTGAGTTTTTGGTTAATACAATTATAGCATGGAGAACAAATACTTATCAAGAACAAGGAAATATGATAATAACAACTTCATTATTGCATCTAGGGCATATTTATAACTCAACAACTCAGGGTAGATCTTGTGGTGATCTCCGAACTGGTACAAACTTGTTCTTCGACGGTTTCACACTTTGGATGCTTTGAATGACTCCTATCTGTGTAGAGGATGCAGGGTCCTCAAGAATAACAAGTCCAATTTATCTCAATCAGATTCTTTGGTGATGCAAAATCACTTAACACATTTTGTATATGGGATGTTCCTCATTTATGATTTTTCTTATGGGTTAATTGGATCTATGCCACTACAACATTCACGTGTTGGAAAAATGCCATTACAAAAACTCAAGTTCGAAATATGCCACTACAACTTCCTCGTACATCTATCTATGCCATTTTCTCCAATACTTAGCCATATACTCTCCATATACATGCGCATATACATCCATACGTATCCAATTGACACACCACCTCAGCTAGCACACACACATCTTATCCATTCTCCACCCCGACTCACACACAGCAACCCTAGCGAGCGGTGGCTGGAGGCGCGGGCGACGGCGGTTAGACGCGCGTGACGCGGCAGGGCCCAAGGTGGCGGGAGGCGGGCGCCGCGGCTCACGACTGTTCGCTCGCTCGCGCCGCTGGGCGCGACGCGGCGGGGCCCAAGGAGGCGGGAGGCGGGCGCCGCGGCCCGTGGCGACTGGAACTACGCGACACGGCAGTGGCCCGCGGTGGAGGGAAGTAGGCTCCCCGGCTGTTGGCTCGTGCTGCTACGGTTGCTGAAACATCCATGGAGTCGCTAACCCCCAAGTCGCCGTACGAGTGAGTTCTCGAGCCCCAACCTCATGCCTGAACCTCACGCCTCAACCCCTTCTCTTATCGATTGTTGATTGAAATTTTTTCCATAGATGTTAATTGAAATAGCCTTTTACCTGTGTTGTTTTTAAATGAAACACGTATGCTGGAGCCAACGAGTATTTTTAGCTTAGACCTAGTTCTTCAAGGGTTTCTATTGAAGGAACTAAGCGGTAGGAAATCATATGTGAAGGGGAAAACAATTAGATGGAACGTAGACTCGGTGGATTTCACAATTGATGTGCTAATGGGTGGCTTAGGTGCTGAGCTAAGAGTTGGCAGGAATCATGGTGTTACTGTGTGGTATTTTGACAAGATAATGGTGCAAGATGTTAGACTAACTCATAAGGATCAACTTCATGTGATGTTTGACATGTACAGAGCAGAGAAGAAGCTTACATTGGCTGTTGTTGTGCTTGATAACTCTGATTCTGAAACTCCTGTACCCGTCGTTGACAATGTTGTTCATGTGCCTCAAGCAACTATTTCTGACAATGATGTGCTATTGATGGATATGCAAGATTGTCCTTTAACTCCTAGTAAGAATGTACCATCTCATGCAAACACACCATTAAAACAATCTGCACAAGTAGAGTCATCTGCCCAGAATCTAGAAACTGACCCATTTGACATGGTTGAGGAGTACGTCGGGGTAGATGATGAGTACATGTATGTTGTTGAGCCATCTGCCCCTGTCGCAGCAGCATCTGTTGAGCAGGGCAGCAACATTCAGGAGAAATAGGATGATGGCGCTGATGTATTTGTGCACCATGAGGAGGAAGAAGTGATTGATATTGATCCTGCAGGCTATACTATGGTGCATGACATTGAGAACCCAGACATCAGGGTTGGGGCTCTCTTTCCTGACATTGTGACTTTCAGAAAAGCTATAAGGCAACGTGCTATTTTAGTTGGGTTTAAGTTGGCTAAAATCAAAACGGACAAAACTAGGTTCATTGTTGAGTGTGCACATGGGCCATGTCCATGGCGCATACATGCATCCACATTGCAAGACGGTAGAACAGTCATGGTATGGGTTGTGTACCATGCTATTATTTATCTTATGTAGTTATTTTTTTTTGTTGCATCTCATTTATGTAGTCCTTGTGCTTTTTGCAGATTAAAACACTTCCATTTGAGCACAACTGTCCAACTACAAAATTATCAATTTGCAGATAAGATTGGGGACTGGGTGAAGAAAAATCCTGGTGTTGGTGCAAAAGACGCCAAAGGAAAGTTGGAAGATGAGTTCAACATCAAGCTGAAATACAATAAGGCTTGGTACGGTATGAAGGTAGCACTAGATCAAATCCATGGTAGTTATGAAGATTGTTTTCCATTGCTTTTTAACTGGAAAGCTGAGATAGAACATAAATGCCCGGGGAGTATTGTAGAGATAGAGCTCCTAAAAATGGAGATAAATACCATTTTAACAGAATTTTTGTTGCATTCAAGCCTTGCATTGATGGTTTCTTAGCTGGTTGTAGGCCTTATGTTGGTGTGGACTCGACAATGCTTTATGGCAAGTTTAAGGGCCAGTTAGCATCAGCAACTGTTGTAGATGGGCACAACTGGCTATATTATGTAGCATTTGCTGTGTTTGATTCTGAAACTGGTGAAAATTGGAAATGGTTCATGAAACAATTGCATAGAGCTATAGGTTCCCCACCTGGTCTTGTTATTTCTAGTGATGCATGCAAAGGATTAGAGACTGCCATTGACCTTGTGTTTCCTAATTGTGAAAACCGAGAGTGCATGAGGCACTTGTATGCAAATTTTATGAAGAAATTCCATGGTAAAGTGTACACAGATAATCTTTATCCAGCTGCACGGTCTTTCTCACATCGAAAGTTTATGCATCATATGAAGAAAATTCAGGATGCAAATCCATCGGCTATTGAATATCTAGATATTCATCACAATAGGTTGTGGTATAGATGTGGTTTTGGAGAGGCCGGTAAGGTTGATTATTTGACAAACAACATATCCGAGAGTTTCAACAAGCAAATAAAAGACTTCAAAGGGCTCAATGTGCTGAACCTTTTTGACAAAATTAGGGAGATCATCACAGAGAAGTTCTATATTAGAGGACAAGTAAGTAAGCAGCTAAAGGGTAGGATTCTTCCTCATCTCATTAAGCAACTAAATGCTCTCAGCAAAACCATTGGTCGAAACAAGATTCTTTGGACAAGTGAACATGAGGCAGAAGTCACGTTGTTGGATCTCAAATTTGTCAAAAGACACATTGTCAACTTGAAAGATAGAACACGTACTTGTAGAGTTTGGCAAGTTTCAGGAAAGCCATGCATGCACGCATTGGACTTCATTTGTAGCATTAATGGTGCTGAGATTCAAACATATGTGGATGATTACTATTCTGTGGATAAGTTCAAGGCAGTGTATGCTGGGAATATCCCTTCCATGACAGATAAGTCACAGTGGATCCAAGTGGATTTGGGTTTCAAGGTGCACCCTCCTTTGCAGCAAACAGTAGCTGGTAGGCCACGAGTTCAGAGAATTAGAGGATGGCTAGAGCCCAGAAGGAAAATAGTCAAGTGTAAGAGGTGTGGTGAACCTGGGCACATGTAGAAGACATGCAAGGTTCCTAATCCTGAATATATGGCGGTAGATGATGATATACCTATAAAGGATCCGTCTACACCTACAAACAAAAGGTAATGCAACAACTGCTACAACATAAGTATTTTCTGAATTTGTTTTCATGACTAATCTATCACAAAACTGATTTCTCTTGTTTGTACCATGGGAAGAAATGTGATGAAACAACGGATACAACAGATGGTGATGCAGCAGATGATGAAGTCCTTATCAATCTTATAAGGTAAATTACTGCACTTGCCTTAATCTATGATTACTCAATCTAAAACACATGTTGTCAATGCAGGAAAAGGGCCAGAACAACTCCACGGAAGCCGAAGGCACCTGAAAAGTTCAATACACCAGCCAAGAAGAAGACACCTGTGAAGATAGCTACGGTAGAAGAGAAGATCAAGAAAAAGACTCCTGTGAAGAAAGCTACAACACAACAGAAAACCAAAAAGAAGACCCCCGTGAAGAAAGTTGCATCACAAGAGAAAGCCAAGAAGAAGACATCTAAAGGGAAGAAAGTCAAGAAGAATGTTCCATTTGCGCCTGTTATACCTCCACCTCCACCTCCACCTCCAGAAGGGCAGCCTACAAATGGTGCAAAAAGAAGCCTTCTTTATTGGCTTGGTGGCTAGCGGCTGCCAAAATTAAATCGTGCTTGTGAACCTGTTTATGTGAACCTATTTAGTCTACTAAATCATGCTTGTGAACCTATTTACTCAATTAAATCATGCTTGTGAACCTGTTTATGAATCTATATGAGTTGTGTTTGTTAATGCGTGTTAAATTGAGCAGAAATGCTATCGAAGTTTCTGGCCAGAACTTCTCATGTCAGTTTAAGGGCCCATATGTGCACAGAAATGGTTCATATTTGAACAGTAGGCTCATAATAGTGTTTATAATTTTCTGTAATTTTTTCAGATTTTTCTGAGAAGTTCAACTTTTGCCAAACTTTGACAAATTTGGACAGAATTTAGAATGTCAGTTTAAGAGTTCATAGGTGCCCAGAAATGGCTCATATTTGACCACTACACTCATACTAGTGTTTATGATTTTCTGTAATTTTTATATTTTTTCTGAGAAGTTTGATTTTGGGGTAATTTTTGAAATTTTTGGCACCCTAGAAGACCCAAATATGCTGCTGAAAGTTGGAAACAGGGGCGGTATGGTAAATACTTTAGTACAGACCGGAATACTTGTATTATTTGAACTGTTATTGTTTCAAGTTGAGAAAATGGCATGGATAGGGGTATAGGAAAGTTGTAGTGGCATATTTCCAACTTGAGTTTTTGTAATGGCATTTTTCCAACACGTGAAAATTGTAGTGGCATAGATCCAATTAACCCTTTTCTTAAATATGTGGGAGAAAGGGTTTCTCAAACAACACTTGTCAAATCACATGGAGCAGCCAACCACAAATGGTTGAGGTATGGTGGCTATTTATAGCCATCGAGCAACCAAGTGGTTTGAAATGACCATTGGAGGCGCACTTCAGCGTGCACACGACACGTGACCAACGGTATGAATTTCAAAGTTAGGTGCGTGTGTACTGACTTGCGGAACAAGTCATCCAACTCCTGAACGTGGATTTTTAACCCAAGGCTCCCGAAGACTTAACTTCGACACTGAGGCTAAATGGATCACTTCGGAGAAGATTTCCAAGTATGCACTCGCTGAAGAATTAGGTTCGATTGAGCACACACACAAACACTTTAATTTTGCTTTCACTTAGGCCCGACATAATAGTACGGTTTGCATGCCATATGACTCTAGTATGCAAAATTCTACACAACAACTTCCAATTGTTCAATGGGCATTCTGACAACTTCAATGCTCTCACAACATTTTTAGGGGTAATATTCCATAGTTAAACTAAATCAACATGGACTTTCATCTCTGTATACTCACAAACACATTAATCCCTTATTTTTTATCATTAATCATCCAAAACCCACAAAGGGGTTTCTAGATGCACTTACAACAACGGCATCATCAGGCCACACTGTGTCTAAACGAAATCATCTGAACAACTTTGCTGGAGACTTCCACGTGGGCAACTCGCCTGCAACACTATTACAAACACTGATGGGGAACTTGACGAGGGGTAGTGACTTCAGAACCTTCCTACATCGCGTGTAAGGTATCTCAAGCCATATTTGCTCATGCTCACCCTGTGTGAAGGGCCCATGCCCAGGCGGACACTTTTCTTGTGCCTGCCGCCCCAGGTTTCCTTAAAGGGAGTCGTGCAACTACCAAAAAGAAAGGAGTTTGAAGTTTGTACACTAAGAAGGTCAAGACGGAAGATGGCGACCACACAAGACCCCTATGTAAAGGCATTCCTAGGACGGATGGGAGACTTCTTCGACTCTGAAAACCCTAGAAGCGTAGGCATGGTTGATTAGTAGTTCTGATCTAGACACCCCGTCAAGATCGTTCACCTTCAACTCCGGCGACTAGACCTCCAACTTGCCGCACATGCCATTGTGCACCCCATTGTAATCACTATTGACTATAATCCCATATAAGGAGTAGGGCCATTACTCACACACGAGAACACGAACATATAGGCAAACTTTGTGTCTTTGTTCATCTCATAACTTCTCGAGTTGATGCTTTATCCATTTGTTTCTTTCAGCTCAAACTGTTTGCCGAAAGGAAAATACGAGTTCTACCTAAACTTGGGCACCAACTAGCCAATCAAATTATATTTTATCATTTTTGAAGACGTTGCTATAGAAAAAGCCGACTTAGTCTACATGCTTTTTAGTTGTAATTGTTCAACGGTGGTTGCATTTGTTTTGCACTCCACTTAATAAATAATAAATATTGTTGTGTGCATCGATGATGCAGAGACCAGGGGTTAAACTCCTTTTTTGGAAGAAAGAAATAGCCGAGGCACACCAGTAAATTAAAAACTTGTATTGAAATTAATGAAGCCAGAGAGCTAGAATTCAAGCCCACAGACCCAGGGTCATCCATAAAATTACTTAGGTTCGGAGATATTCCATTAGCTCGAGCTAGAAGATTATCTGTAAACACCACGTGTGGAGCTTAACTATGGGAGTTTCATGTATGACGAATTTGATGACGTGTTTATGCATGGTTTCAGTACCCTCTCAACAGAACAAAAGAAAATCAGTGAAATTCACGAACGTACCTACTCGTACAATATTTATTAAATGTATTTTTAGTTGATTTATTAAATGTATTTATCATTATACTGAATGTACAGCTTTCTTATTTATCAAATCTGAATGTACACCTATGAATTTACTTCATGGTTATCCTTGGAACAAAACCATCTGTGATCTGTCTACCAAACAAACATGATCGAATTAATTGCTTCCAATAACAGAAAACTAGAACTAAGGGGGTGTTTGGTTCCAGGAACTTTTTTGTGTAGGGACTAAAAAAAGTCCTCTTAGAGACTTTGTTATTAAACGGGAGGGACTTTTTAGGGACTAAACTAGGCATTTGGGTCTAAATGAAGAAGACTCTCAAGGAGAGTCTTTTTGAGACTTTCTGGGACTTTTCCAACAATGTCCCTCCATGCACCCATTGGCCCACCCCCCATAGTGTTATTTGATTGTTATTTTTCTATATATTATTGGCAACATGGTCATTTAATAATCTCTAGGAAGAGATTAGGAACTTTTTAGTCTCTGGAAACAAACAAGGAAGAATTTTTCAGGGACTAGAGACTTTTTAGTTGAGATTAGAAAAAATCAGAACCAATCACCACCTAATCCTCAATTTCTCTGAATAGAATTAGAGTGGGACAGTTGCCGCATGTCTTTTGCAGCCTTGGCCCACACATGTTCTTGCCTTGTCCCGGAGAAAAAAGTAGCAGTACTGCGACTTTTTCCTGAATCTATCTGAAGATTGCGATAGACATTTACAGTCCAAGTGTGATCGAGTTATATGCTCCCTTAATAAATTGATGGGCTAATCAATTTAATCAAGGCCGATATCGGTCACCAAACGAGTGATGTTTCAGTTTTATCTGCCGTGGTTAATGAGAGGGCACAAGGCAGTGCTTGGCAACGGAGTAATTGCAATCGTTCTCATATACTTCCTACGGTCCTTTTTACTTTGCATATTAGGTTTGTTTTAAGTCAATCTCATCCAACTTTGACCAAGTTTATATAAAAAATTATAGACATTCACATAACAACACCAATATCATTAGATTCATCTTGGAATATATTTTCATATTATATTTATTAGATATTATAGATGCTAATAATTTCTAATATAAATTTGGTCAAATTTAGCAAAGTTTAACTTTTGACAAATTCAATGTGCAGAGTAAAAAGGACCGGAGGGAGTAACAAGGGAAGAGCCACACACAATTCCAAGCAGCACTCAATTCCACAAGATTATAATTCTACCAGGGGAAATAATTCTTATGGCGGTGAAATAAGATTACTCATAGTGAAGAGTAACTTATACTAAAAGTGTGTTGCGCGCTTCCTTGCGCCGGCTCCTCCCTTGCGCCTCCTGCCCATCGACAACCCTGGCGCACACACACCGATCACTTACCAAGAGGGCCCACCAAGTGGTAAATCCCTCCACACAGCCCAGGAGAAGCCGGGTCAAAATTGAGATACACAATTCAAAATTAGCAATCTCACTTGATTGTGAGGCTTCTAAATTAGGGAGCATAGTGATATACTCCCTCCGTTTTTAAATATAAATCTTTTTAGAGATTTCATTATAGTTTACACACGATTGTGTATAGACGTAGTTTAGAGTGTAGATTCACTCATTTTGCTCCGTACATAGTCTTATTGGAATCTCTAAAAAGACTTGTATTTAGGAACGAAGGGAGTAGGAGACTAGTAGTGTTATGCAGCCCATATTCATACGAGTGTATCCGTTAGCTCAACACCAAAAAGCTATATAATATTTCTATTGGTTCTGATACTATATTAAGCTATATAACACCAAAAAGTTTAACCATATGAGTGAGTGAGAGAGAGAGAGAGGACCTCATTGTGCTCCAACAGTTCCCTGTTTATATTTATAAAAGAAACTTCTAATGTATTTTAAAGTCGGCTCCATAGGATCCCGATTTGTTAAAAAAGGAGAAGGTTGTCCAGTTAATTTGTTCTGCGTTGAACTGAATTATGCATGCATAGCCCAATCTCATGTTTGAAATGAGTGATTATAACCAGTAAGTGCTACTACTCATGGGTTTTCTTTTCCTTGAGAGAAATTCTCATGGTTTGTGTGCATTACGTGACGCAGAGAGTAAGAGCATCTCTAGTGGCTTGTGCAAATGGTGGTCTATACCAAATTTAGACTACCACATGCCAAAAAAACGTCTTCAGTGGCTTGTCTATTGCGTCGTCTAAAATTTAGACAATGTCCAAACTAGCTACCCGTCGTCCACATTTGGACAACCAAGCCACAATGTCTAAACCAAAAATGTTGACTCATGAGCTCAGCCATTCACCAATTCGGAGCAATTGGAGGACGTCGGCAGGGAGGCGGCCGCGCCGGCGCTGGACACGGAGGCCGTTGCGCCTGGACCACCGCCTCATCAGGGTTGAACCTGTTGCTATTGTTTATTTCTCGTAAATTATATAGGGTGTTGCCAGTGTTGAACCTAAAATAATTTCGCGGGCTGGTTTATTTTCTCCTTTATATGTCTTGCGGATGAAAAAAATAAATGAGAACAACTCAGAAATGACCAACATAAGATTTTTAGAAAATATAGCTGCTATAAGATACTATTAAAATATATGAAAGAGAATATAGACATCATGTATATAGACAATCCGCTGGAAAACTTAGGTTGTCTAAAAGAAAATCTTTTTACACCATTATGTATATGTAGATATAAACTATTAAATTTAGACAAGCCACTAGGGATGCTCTAAGGGCAATGGCCAGTCAGCCCATCGATCGAAAGCTTTCACTGATAGTTGTACTTTCCTTTGTAAACTAATATAAAAATATTTAAATCACTAAAGTAATGATCTAAATGCTTTTGTATTTATTTACGGAGGGAGTACTTACATACTTAGATGGCGATCGATTTTATAATTTTTGAGACTGCATCTGCATGGAGATGGGCAACCAACCGTCGTTCACCGTTAGACCTACCGCATGCTAATTAAATACGTGCAGGCTACGTACCCTTATCTACGGAGGTCTTAGCTGAAAGCTAAGTTAACAAGTACGTATCCACTCCAATCATCTACCACTACTACTAATTGACATGGAGTTAACGAATGCTAACCGTTTGTGTACGGCGGAGAGGGAGAAGGGAGAAGGCGACGTGTATGTCTCGGTCCGTATGGCTACACATGCATGTGGCGGGCGGGCGAGCGATCTCCATCGACGCGCGACCACCCAGCTAGCTAGCTGCATGGTCGAGGCCCGAGGGAGACCAGTCACCCGACGGAGGCTTGTACTCTTCCCGCTCGCTCAACGGAGCCATCCGACGACATATGTACCGTACTGACATGCAAGAGGTGTACGCAGGTTACACCCCCAAATGGTGCATGTCCTTTTAGCAGGTGATTGATCGACTGCGAGGGCGTTTTAATTAGGTGGCCTAATAGTGATAGCTAGGGGATGGTTCATCAGAATTCAAACAGAGCAAACCGTACGTCGATGCCAACGAGAGATGGGAGGTCGTTGAAAATAATAGTCCAGGGATCGAGTGCCTTTTTGAAAAAATTGGTCATGATCTTACCTGATTACTACTGCGCGCCGGTGAGGATCGAGGGGGTGAGCGGCGCGGTCGGGAGAGAGTCGGCGGCGTTCGGTTTCCTCATTCTCTTTTGACGTACTACGTCGCAGCGGCTGCTGAGAGCTTTGCTTTTAGGTGTGAAATGCGTGACCTACACTCTAGCTCCTTCTCGCCCTGTTGCACTTTGCACCATCTACCTACCGTGCTGCTCTTGCCGGGCTGAACCTGGCTGGGTGTCTTTCGGTAGCGCATCCCCTTCAGCTAACTGGCATGGACAACGGCAAAACGGTCGAGGATTCGGCTTGGTTTTTTTTTCCCACCGTAATCCTGCTACGTACTCCCATCCTACATTCTAAAATATGTTTATATACATTCGTATGTAGTTTGTAATTAAATCTCTTAAAAAACTTATATTTAGAATGGAGGGAGTAGTTTCTCTAATGGATATACAACTAGGGGCGAAAATAACACACAAGCTCGAGAGATAAACGAGTACTTGTTACTGTTTTTATGAAAATGATCCTGATATATTATAAAAGTTCATCAAAATTACAAAGCGTCTCAAACATAATAAAAATTTACACCGAGGTGCCAGAAATATTGAATAACCACTACCGCCGCCATAATGAGCCGTCGGCGCATCAACATCGCATCTCCCTTACTGCAGCCAGCTTGACCTTGTCAATAACAGTTGAAAAGTTTTCGTGCATGTATCCCTAATTAAGGATCAGTGGCCTAATGCCGTAGTCGTCGTGAATGAACTCTTAAATCGATCGGAAGCACCTGAGACCAAAACTCATCGCCGCAACGCGACAAGAAACCCTAACATCGTCGCCCCAACGAGACAACAGGAATCTACTAGGAGCTCCATTGATTGTGTCTAGACGAACGAACTTGATGAGAATAGAGCATGGGAGACAAACTCGAGGACAAAGCACCGCCAACTTCTTGAGCGCCACACCTGCAAGGTCTAAAGAAACTCTAACCTAAACTACTGGCAGGATCGAGGCACCGGAATTTCCATCACCGCCACCGACCGCGAAAGCGACATGCAAAGAGAAGGCGAATCCACGTGCTCGCCGGACAAGCATGAAGAGAACAAGTTTGCTGAAGATTTAACTCATTAGCCAAATGAGTTTACCGAGAGTTAATACAGTTAGTGCATCTTAGAAGGCATCTGTCTAATTTCAACCACCATATGCCCATGGATATGTTCGGACATGCTCGCGGGCAGCAAAAGACTGTGCCAAAAATCCCCTTGGGGAGGTTTGAGGACTGTCTTGAATATTCGCTTCGTTTAAAAAAAGAAAGGGGATCATTGTTTTCTTGTACTACTTTTTACAGCTACAAAAGCATCTCCTCGATTGTATAGATACATGATCTTTGGCACTCCCATGAATATGCAGTATTGTACGTAATAATACAGTTTTGCTACTGAGACTTCGTTATTTTTATTTTTATTTTGAAACAAGGCAAAAGATTTACCATTTTCATTGATTAAAGGAGAAGGTTTAAGACAGATGACCGCAAAGCGGGAAACAAATATCTACTCTCGCGACATTACAATACTCAAGTGGGTGGCACCAGCAATAGCCCAAAAATGGGCCTCCTCTTTTATCTTCGCGATGAGCATCATCGTCGTAGTGGCGGTGTTACGGAAAACCCTTCCATTACGCTCTTTCCAAATCTCCCAAGACATGAGCATGAACAAGGAGGCGGTAGCCTTTCTCTGATCTCCACGCTCAACCACATTTCTAATCCACCATTCTCGAACCGAAACCTTATTTCGCCAGCTCCTCACCACATCACCATGTATACCAAGCCATGTTGCAATCTCGATCCAGACACGCTAGGAGAACCTACATTGGAAGAGAAGGTGTGCTGCGGTTTTCTGGACTTGCTTGTAAAGCGGGTAAAGGTTGCAGTTCGGCCATCCACGACGGTGCAATCGATTGGTTGTCCAAACTCTATTTTGAATTATAAACCAAGCAAAAAAATTGCATTTCAGAGGGGCCCAACACTTCCAAATAGCAGCATTCATGATGCTTATCGTGTGTCTCGCAAACTGTGCCATATAGGTCGTCGACGCCGAGTATTCTCCATGAGACGTGAACTTCTATAGGATAGTATCATGCGCACCATTGTTGAGAGTAACAAAGGATATCTTTTCCCATAGCAAGGCGAACTCCTGGATATGCTCCATGGTGAGCCCATGATGGATATCAATCTGACTAACCCAATAATTATTGAGGAGAGCTTTTTGGACCAAGGTAGATTTCTATTCTGAGAGGTCAAATATCTTTGGGGCAATATCTTTGGGTCTCATGCCGTTGAGCCAAGATGATTCCCAGAACTTTGCCTTACATCCGTTTCCAACACTAACCGTGGTGGTTGCCACAAACTGGTCTCTATCATCATCATTGCACGGTGTTCCCGTCCCAGCCCAAGTCTTGGCGGGGTCAGCCCACTCATACCAAAGCCATCGCAGTCGAAGGACAGTATCAAACTTCTCAAGGTTGAGGATGCCCAAACCACCGAAGATCTTGGGCTTGCGGACGAGTTCCCAGTTGACCTTACATTTTCCACCGGTCACTTTATCGCAACCCGCCCAAAGATAGGCATGCCGCAAGCTGTAAATCTTCTTCCTCACTTCCGCCGGCAAATGCAGGGGTGTAATATGATATATAGCAATGGCGGTAAGCACTGCCTTGACCAAGACGACACGGCCTGGCATGGCCACATGTTTGGCAACCCAAGGTGGTAGTTTCCCCGCAACTTTATCCTCTAAGAATTGAAAGTGAATCCTCTTAAGAATTGAAAGGGGAAGCCCCAAATATCTCATAGGGAAGGTGGAGCGAACCGCTGGGAAGGCTTGCAGGACGTCATCAAGGTCAATGTTACCGCAGCGAATGGGCGCAACTACACTTTTGGCACAATTAGTGACCAATCATGTAACATCACCAAAGGATGCAAGAGTTGAAGCCAGGAACTGAATGTCATTTTTTATTGGGGTAATGAAAATGGCAGCATCATCGGCATAAAGCGACGCACAGATGGGTCGACCTCTGAGCGGTTGAAGATGACCTTGAGAAGTCGCCTTGGCAAGGATGTGGTGCAACAGGTCAATGTCAAGCACAAATAGCAATGGGGAGAGGGGGTCCCCTTGACGAAGGCCTCGACCATGCCGAATTGGGTCACCGGCAATACCATTGAGCAACACAGCGCGAAGATGCCGAGGAAAGAAGGGCAGAGATCCAATCTCTGAAGCGACTTGGGAAGCCATGGTGGCGCAGCAAATCCATGAAGTAATCCCAGCACACCGAATCAAAAGCATTCTTTATGTCAAGCTTGAAAAGCAAAGTTTGGTGTATTTGTGCGTTGGAAGCGCCTAGCCAAGTTGTGCACATACATAAAATTGTTATGAATACTTCTTTTTTTGATGAAAGCACTCTATGCATTGGATACTAGTTTGTGCATATGAGGAGTGAGCCGTGTGGCCATCATTTTTGCAATGATCTTAGCAATATGATGGATGAGATTAATTGGTCGAAAATCTGAGATGTCCTCTGCACCATCTTTCTTCGGAATGAGAGCTATGTTTTCCGAGTTCAGCCAATTCAAGTTGGAGACATGAAGGCTAGAGAAGTTGTTGATGACCTCCATAATTTTAGGTTGGACTATTCCCCAACACTCTTTGAAGAAGGCTCCGGTGAATCCGTTAGGGCCTGGGGCTTTATCACTAGGGAGGGCAAAGATTGCCGCCTTGACCTCCTCCACCGAGAAAGGCATCGCCAAGTCCGCGAGGTCACAAACTGGAGCAAGGATGGATTCCCAGTTGAGGTCCATAGCACGGGGCACCCCTTCTTTTATGGCCTTCCTAAAGTGTTCTTGTGCAATCATCTTCTTATCCTCGTGGTCTGTGACCCATCCATTGTTATGTTTCAACCGATGAATAAAAAAATTCTTCTTCTCTGGTTGATGTGAAGGTGGAAGAAACGCGTGTTGGCATCACCCTCTTTGAGCAAAGTAACCCAAGAGCTTTGTCCCTTTCTAGCTCTCTCAAGAACGGCAAGGGCCACAATCTTTCTTTTGAGCTTCCTCCGAAGGTCTCTCTACTCAGAGATCAATGTTCTACTCTCTTGGGCCAAATCCAATCTAAGAATGATGTCAAGGGCCATGTGAAGTTGGACCTTATGGTTCGAGAAGATCTTTTTGCTCCAAGTGCGAAGGTGTTGACTAACTCTTTTTAGCTTGTGAAAGAGGATTTGACATGGCTTGACATGGGGGACTCTCTCATTCCAAGCATCTTGAACAGTCTTCTTGAAGTTAGGCATCTTGATCCAAAAGTTTTCAAAGTGGAAGCATTTTGGCCGGGAGGGCCCCGCATCACTAGCAAGGAGTAGAGGACAGTGGTCGGACAATGAAGATGACAATGCGTGGAGAAGGTGGGAGCCAAACTGAATGTCCCAATCTTCATTGCAAAAGAAGCTATCAAGTTTGCTCATGGTCTGGTTTACTTGCTCATTGCTCCATGTGAATTTCCTATTCTGCAAGTGTATCTCCTTTAGCTCACAAGCATTGAGGGCGTTGCGGAAGCGGACAATACGGCTGCGATCGACATTTGTACGGTTCTTATCTCTGGCCCGATAGACTTGGTTGAAGTCATCGGTGACAATCCATCTCGTGCCAACAGGAGGTTTTTGTCCAACCATTTCAAGGAAAAAGGCATCCTTCAAATTGCCTCTAGTAGGGCCATACACGGTTGTGATTTGGAAGGATGTGTTTGAGCCAATGATAGTCACCATGGCCGAGAGGAAGAAGTCCCCAAAGCTCACATTATCAATCTTGACTAGGTCTTCATTCCATAATAGAAGAATTCCTCCACGGGTGCCATTCGCGGGCCGCTCAGTGGAACTTTTCAGACGATGGCTGCCGAGGAAAGTAGCAATAAAAGGATCCACGGCTGCAAGCTTGGTTTCTTGAAGACATACAATGTTGCAAGAAGTGGAGGCGATGGTTTCATGTACAGTAGAACGACGGTCTGGGCAGTTCAATCCACGAACATTCCAATTCAAAATGCATAAGTTGTTATCTTCCATTAGAAACTAACAATACATCAATCATCAGTGTAGAAACATTATCATGCCATCGTCGTGGCCTCCTCACTTCCCATGGCATGTAGGTCTGGGGCCGTGTCGCCACCATGCTCAACTAGAGCGTCTTCGACAACAGTGGCCAGGCCACAGTCAAGCTTGAATAGTGCACGCAAAGCCGCCACCACAATGTCTGGCAGTTTACCATTGAACAACGCGACATACTTGTTGATGGCCTCCTCGGTCATCATTTCACCTTCCTCTATGATACCCAGCCTTTGGCAAAGCAGCTTCTCCGCTAATTTTGCGATAGCATCGATCGGTTCTTGGCCTGGAGCCGCGGGCTGCTGCGTCCCACTGTGAAACTGGAGATACCAACCAAGGTCTTCCTTCTTGTTGGTGGCCTTGGCAGGGTTGATCTTGGCGTTGGCGATGGCAGCAGGGCCTGCTGACAAGGCACAAAGATGGGGATGCTCTGCTCTAGCTGTTCGGAGCAGTCCTCCTGGGAGCTTTGAGGAGCAGAGACGACCCTCGCTGGCAAACTTGGGATCGGAGAAGTTCTGGACAGGCGAAGCAAGCCAGAAGGGCGCGTCGGGGTGCAGCCATCTAGAAGAGGCAGCGATGGCTGCAACAGATTAGTCGGCCCATTGCGTGTTGGCGACCTCATTCTTCTGATAGAAGGCGTCCACGGCGGGGAGGTGGTGGGCGTTCGCAGTACAAAGACAGGGGTGCACGTCGGGCTGTCGGTGGATGGAGTCGCGCCCAAAGAGGAGCCTGTAGTCGAGGAGGTTGCACGGTGCATGAGACGAGGGCGGCGAGCAAGAAGGCCAGACCGGTGGCGTGTTCGACGCAGGCAATCCCAGACCCGGGTTCACGCAATGCAGCCAATCAGGAGCAGTTGAGGAAGGGCGCAGCTCAATGATGTCCTGGAATGTAGTGCAAGGAGAAGGCGGTGATCTTTCGTTGCTCCCAGAGCTAGCTGACGAAGGTCTCAGCTCGATGATGTCTCAGTGAGTAGTGCGCGGAGAAGGCAGCGGTGACCGACCACGAGTCTCAATGTTGTGCGGGCTGGTACTGTTGTTTCTTCGGCGCACGCTCCTATGTCTCAGTCGATACTATAGTCTTTTAATTTCGTATGGACATTCGTGCAAAAAATTCTTTTCACTTTTTTCTTTTTTTTTTCTTACTCCCTCCGGTCCTTTTTAGTCTGTATATAAGTTTTGACTCAAGTCAAAGCATCTCTACTTTGACCAAACTTATTCAAAAAAGAATCAACATTTACAATGTCAAATCAACATAGTTAGATTCATTACGAACTGTAGTTTCACGGAATATATATTTAGTATAGTAAATGTTGATAGTTTTTAATATATATTTGATCAAACTTTATAATGTTTGACTTGACCAAAACCTAATACGCGGAGTAAAAAAGACCGAAGGAAGTATTATACTATATCATTTGACTAAGATTTGATTAAATCTCAGTCGACTAAGATCTAGCCACATCCAGATGAGAGCCCGTCTATGAAACCACGGTAGGTGGTGCTCGGCCGAGTGAACCCGACCGCTCACGTTAGCGCATCCCCGCCGCGACAGACGGCGACGCATTTAGCCTTGTTTTCACCTGGAGCCGTCCAATGCGGCAGTCGGTAGACTGGACTCCGAGACCGAGAGTGGGCACGCACGGACGCGCGTCGTACCGCTCTAATCCGAACGGAGCCAAGCAAGCAGGATTTCATCGGTGCGTGCCGTGGGCGGCGTGGCATTCGGTGGTCACGCCCCCAGCAAAACAACAAGCCATCGTCGAGGCCCCCCTCCCTCCCTCCTCTCCTTCCAGGTGGCCGCGCGCCCAATATCCTCCCTGCTCCTCGCTCCTTGCTCGGTTATCCGCCTCTTGACCCCGAGCCTTCCTCCTCTCCCCTCCCTCGCGCCATCGCTCCATCATATTGTGCCGCGCGCTTGACCAGCCCAGGCCCCTCTCCCCGTTTCGGAGCTCCATCCGTGTCGATCCATGGGGAGGCTGTGCTGCGCGGCGGCTGCGCTGCTGCTGCTGCTCGCCTGCCTCAGTTTCAGCCTTGGCGCCTGCAGCTCCGATGCTCAGCGAGGTATGTCGGTGTGTGTGCCTCTGCTGCAGTGCTGCTGCTGAAGAAACATTGCTGCTATTTGATTCTTGTGCGTGTTCATGTCATTGGAGCAAGCTTCTTCCCTTTTTTTAGTTTACTTGCTTGTTTTTGTTTCTTTAAAGTTGAGATGTATAGTGATGGTAATTAAGTACGAACTCTCTCACTGTAGGATGGGTGAACGACCGGGAGGAAGATGCACGCCCCGCAGACAGGTGAGATCTCTCTCACCATACCTTTCATGTTCTGTGCAGGAAGGCTCTGAATTTCAGTGTCACTGGGAGGAAATAGAGTGTAAAATCTCGTGAAAGCCATTATAGTAGTAGCATGAAATCTTCCTTCGTCTAGGCAGAGTAGCTTGGAAACTTCTTCATCTGCATGTTTCGTGTTTCGTCATCGCAACATTCCACTCTCCATTTTAAATTCGCAAGGAAAACGATTAAAAAACACTTAAAATACTGCAAAAACATTCTTCGCGGCCATCTTCTCAGATTGCATCGCATGGATAAACACCAATAAGATCTGAGGTGGGAATGGCGTGTCGGCTGTCAGAGACGGACAGCTGAACCACCGAGCAACCCCGGTTGGTGCATGTCCGTCGTCCAATTGTTCTTCACCGCTTCTGCTCACTCCCATCTGCCGACTCCAATCATTGGCAGGCGTGTAGTCCAGGCGGTACACATCCGAGAAGCTCTGCCACAACCAACCAGGTACAGTTCCAAGCAGTCGACGGCGTTCCCGCAGTGGCCACCCTGGCCATGGGCACCGGCACCGACGCCGACGCCGAGTTCTCCGCCGTTGCAGGGTGCTGGCTCCCCGTCAAGCGCCCCCGCACCGTCGCCGGAGGTCGCCAAGCCTCTGGCAGTGCCTCCTCGGGACGTCGAGAAGCCTGCGCACAGCATCACGGTGCCACCGATGCCAGCCACGGTGGTGGCCCACGGCGCTGCAGCGGTCGGAGAACCGTCGACTGAGGCGGCGGGGCACGCTCCTACCAGGCGGCGTGTCTATGTCATCGCCGGAGCAGGAGCTTCCCTCCTTGTGGCCATTTCGGCGGCGCTGTTCGTCCTGTGCTACCGGTCCAATAAGGTGGTCACCGTCAGGCCGTGGGCGACCGGCCTCAGCGGGCAGCTGCAGAAAGCGTTCGTGACAGGTTCGGCTCGCCCCTGAAAACTGTGCCCAAGTTTCCATCTGTGCTGCTACGTGGCTCGCTTCCTTTCTTGGAAGTGATTGGGAGATGGCTGCAGGCGTGCCGTCGCTCAAGAGGTCGGAGCTCCAGGCGGCCTGCGAAGATTTCAGCAACGTCATCGGCTGCCTGTCGGATTACATGATGTACAAGGGGACGCTGTCGAGCGGCGTCGAGATCGCCGTCATATCGACGACGACGAAGTCCGGCAAGGAGTGGTCCAAGCACTGCGAAGCCCAGTTCAGGAAAAAGGTGGCTGCAAAGCTAGGATGAAACTGAACAAATTAGATAGTATTACCCTGAAAATAAATAGACTTACCTTAATGAACTTAGTAATGATGGGCATTGTACTGTTTCAGATAACAAGCCTGTCCAGAGTTAACCACAAGAACTTTGTGAACCTGCTGGGCTACTGCCAGGAAGAGCAGCCGTTCACAAGGATGATGGTGTTCGAGTATGCTCCAAACGGCACCCTCTTCGACCATCTCCATGGTAAGATTAATGGAGTTTCATCCATCAGACGTTTTTACAAGAGCTGTAGCAGATTAACTAACAATGGTGTGGTTCGCTGCAGTGAGGGAAGACGGTCACCTGGACTGGCCGACGAGGCTGCGGGTGGCGGTGGGGATCGCCTACTGCCTGGAGCACATGCACCAGCTGAGCCCGCCGGAGATCCTCAAGACGCTCGACACGTCCACCGTGTACCTGACCGACGACTTCGCGGCCAAGATTGCGGACGTCTTCTTCTGCTCGGACGACGCCTCGTCGACAAGGGCGGAGATGGCGAGCCTGCAGTCCCTCCTGGCTCTGTCCGACAGGGAGAGCGTTGTGTACAGCTACGGCATGGTGCTGCTGGAGATCATGTCCGGCAGGTTCACGGCGTCGGCCGGCGGCCTGCTGGAGGGCTGGGCGGCGAGCTTCCTCCGAGGGGAGAGGCAGCTGAGGGACGTCATGGACCCTGGCCTGAGCTGGAACGCGCCCCGCCAGGCCGAGACCGTCAACAGGCTGGACGGCGTGATACGGTCCTGCACCGACCGGGAGGCGAGGCGGCGACCCGCGATGGCAGAGGTGGCGAGGCGGCTGAGGGAGATCACGGCCATGCCGCCGGAGGCGGCCACCCCCAAGGTGTCGCCGCTGTGGTGGGCGGAGCTGGAGATCATCTCCACCGAGGCCACCTGAAGGAGCTGAGCATACAGGTTTGCTACAAGAGTTCGTATACCAACAGTTGAAATCGCAGTGTGTGCAAGTGGTGTAGCATAGCATAGTGACAAAGGTGTGCTTGTATTTTCGCTTCACTACAGACCTTGTAGTTTGTCCAGATTTTGTAACCAGACTGCCTCAGTGCATACTGCAGCTCGCAGAAACACCATGCAGAAGAGACATCAGCAGCAGCATAGCATGCATGCAAGTACGCAACACAAACGAGTAGAATACAATAATAAGTTTAGCTGTTCAAGACGTCCAATGCCCATAAACCCCACTGCCGTCGAATGTGACGCATAACGACTTGACAGACTGAAAATAATAAACCACCACAGAAAACATCTACGACAATGTTCCTACGACTGACTGACGCTATACTTTGGTACCCTTCTGTTCATCTGAACCAAACCCAAACGGAGTTTGGCGCAGCAACAAAACCAAACATCCACCATAACAGACGACGCAAGATAATTTCTCGTCTAGGAGACTATCGCTTGGTTTATCATCCCCTGGGTCCATGACGCCGTCTCCCTGACTTCATCATCCAAATCGAGGCACTCCCTCAGGAACTCAACGTGGAAGAGGTGGCTCTTGAACAGATCCTTCGAGATTGGCCCAAGCGTGTCCGCAAGATCCCCCAGGACAGCAACTGCAGCCTTTGTCACGCTCTCGTCCCTGAAAGTAAACGCATGCATATATATAATGTTAAGCAAGAGAACCAATCACCCATGTAATAATGTAACAAAAAAGAAAGGCGAGAGAAATGACATGGACCTGCTCCGATCTTTGTAGACAGCTTCAGTGAACTGCAACAGATGTCCTGCATAAGGTATCATCAGCTGAGCTTTTGCGCCCTTTATGCCCTGTAGTATGCCAGAGTACGCCTCAAATATTCCCCGTCTGAGCTGGTTACCATAATCAACCATATCCTCATCATTTTGATCCAAAACAACAAGAAGCTCAGCCGCCCCTTGAAGCATTGGCATAGCATACGGCAGGTACTTCTCAAAATTCTCACCGATGGCAAGAGCAATGTCTCCAAAGCATGAGAAAATCGGAGGCTTGACAGACCTGTTGAGCTGTGAGTTTGAGAGATCCTTGAGAAGCACAGTCATGATCCCATCACAGAAGGGCAAAATTTTATCTTCCAAGGCACGGCAAATATCACCCACCACCCCTACAGAGATGGAGCATACTTGGTATTCTTCATAATTCTGCAAGCCTGCCTCAAGGTACTTGAAAAACTCAGGCATGTATTTCACAAAATCTGGACCTGTGGCATAAGCAAGAGCACCAATGGCAAGCATTGCTTCTTCATGTACAGTAGCACTGTGGCAGGCAAAGACGCGGAGAAACAGAAGCATCAGCTGATCAGCAGTCTGTGCAATTATGGACTTTGCATCTGAGCTGCTCAGTTTCTGGATAATGACCTGCAGTACACCACACAGCAAAGCCTGCAGATCGCTTTGCTTCTCCTTGTCGCCTGATGAAAATATTTGGTGATCAAATGTCAGGTTCAATCTTCTCATGATCTCCTGCAATAACTGGCCTATAATGCTTGAAGTTTCGGGTATGTTACTGACTCTTACAATCTCATTCAGCGCTTCATAAGCAGATGCACGAAGCCTCACATGGGTCATATCACCACGATCCGCGGCAGTAAGGAGTGCAGCAATAACATTAGGAAGATAAGGTGTAAGCAAAGATGAGGCCGGCTCTGCATCTTCATAACCTTGGGCAAGAAAATATATGGCTCCACAGACTTTCTCAGCCACATTTGGAACATCTTTGCTACTCTCTAGCAGCACAGCCATGATACGAGGAAGGTTTGCATTTGATATGATTGGATTAGTACTGCATGGAGAATGCAAAAGCTCAAATACCCGTCCAAGAGTCCATGCAGTGGTGTCTTTTACCTGGCTGTTTGGATCATTCATTGTATTGAGCAAGAAATCAAGTCCGGCCTGTACCAGGGGAGCAAGTTTCTCAAGGGATGGGCCATCAAGGATAGAACCAAATGCAAAAGTGGCTGCCTCACGACAACGCCAGTCTGGCTTTGTGATGTTAGCTTCCACAAATGGCATCACAAGAGGGACAATTGCATCACCAACAGTTCTAGCAATGAGTCCAAGGCATGTTCCGCCACTCATGGAAATGTTCCAAGCATTATCATCTTGCTCTTGATCTTCCTCTTGCTTCAACAGAGTTTCTAGCAGCATTGGAACAAGTGAAGGGAGGGCCTTCTCAATGAAGCGATAATTTACAGTTGAGTTAGCATCATCAGATCCCTCATATTCCTCTTGGAGTTCAATCTCTTCCTCACAAATAGTACTCCAGAACTCAACAGCCTGCAGTGCAACTGGTTCCTCATCTCCTTTGACAGCATTAGCTGTCAGGTTGAATATGGTTTGCATATAAGGATCTAAGTGCACATAATATGTGGATGCAATTGCCACAAGGCATTCAAAGGCTGCCTGTCTGATCTCCACTTCCTTAGATACAGCAGTATCACAAATTACCTTCATTATAAAGGTCCTCTCCATCTCATTTGCAAAGTTGCTCTCAGCAAAGTCAAGAGCATTATACAGAGCTTTAACTGCTGCAAGACGGACTTCAGAGCTTAGCTCTGTCTGGTTCATCCCCTGAACCACAGCAGTCAGAACAGCGTTCACTTGATCCTGCTCCAAGTGCTCAGGAGGAATCTCCTCACACACATACCCCAATGCTTCTAGAGTTGCTTGCTTTAGTGGCGCAGAGGCCCCAGGCTGCGTCATGTTGCTCAATAATTTGGCAATGAGGTCTTGCCATTCCCGACGGGGTATCTCAATGGATGCAATCTTTGCAATGACTTGTGATGACGTCTGCCGCGCATCACCCACCGAAGATCCTAGTGTTATCAGCAATGACTCCTTAATCTGCAATTTGATCGAGTGATCCAAGCTGACCCATTGTTGAGTCAGCAGCTCCTTCTTTGCAGAATCCTTTGCGTCCAGTGAGTTCTTAAGGATAATACCAGCAAGTCTTCTAGACTCTGGTGGTCTTTCATCATTCGATAACTCCACTGACAAGGATAGGAGGAAGTTGGGAAGATTCTGCTCCTGGAACTGCTTGATGTTGCCTTCTGCTGCTGAGCGAAGGTTGCCATCTGGAGACTGGGCAGCTAGCAGAATCTGAGTGATATCCATGGCTGTTGCACCTGCCCTGGCAAATATTGGAAGACCAGATTGTATCAGTTAGCCAGACAAATATGGGAGGAACAGACTGTGTCAGTCAGCAACATTCAAGGATAAAGCATCTAAGTACAAATACAAATTAAAACAAAATAGCACTTGTGAGCTGTCCTAGATCTACAGGCTACTGACCAGTTTCACGTAGCTTAGTGTTCTTCCACAAGTAAAATTAAGAAAGGCTTGACAACCACATAATGCAGTTACACGGTTAATCAAAAAATAGTTTTGCTAAAATACAGTTACAGGATGCAAAAAACATCTACCACAAATGAAACAACGCATTCATAAGATAGTTACCGTTACTTCAGTAGATAGGTACTGTTTATCTCTATCAGCGAGACATATTTCCTAGTTAAACAGTTACAAAGGATCTGACCATGCGTTAAGTTTATTTGATTGAGGAGGCATAGCTAAAAAGGCTAAAGAACCCCACCGGTAAACTAGGTATTCATGAGGCAACTGCACACTACATCACCAGGGCTGATTTTGACAAAACCAAACCATATGAAGTTGTTCTACAACCAGATAAATTATGATGCCCCTGAACAATGCTACTGCATGCATGGACAATAAGAGTATACTATTAAGAAAACAAAGTTACAGCAGGGAAATATATGGATACACTGCCAGGACCTTGAACATGTCAAATCAAATTGTACTAATCAACAGCGCTAGATCAATTCAACTAATCCACGGCGGGCTAAGCTATACATACAAATACGCTGGTCGAACCAACTTGGACACAATCCCTGATGCACCTGTAGGATGGCCAACTGGGCTACCACTACCAGGGTAAAGCTCCGATGCGTATATAGGCGGCTTACAATAATACATAAATAAATAAATAAAACGACTACTAGCCCATACGGCTGGTTCCGCCGCCGGCCCACGACGGGGTGCTGCTTCCCGCAGACGCCGCGCGCTTAACCGGCGGTGAGACGGATATAAACAGGGTAAAGTGGAGGAAGGGGAGACCGGACTGGATACTGCGGAGACTGACGGGGTAGGCGGCTAGGGTTAGGGATTGGGGACAAGTCCGAGAGAGATCGGGGATTGATTGAGACAGCGGAAGGAAACAGCGAGAGACCAATCGAGGAAGCGGGAGAGCTTACCAGAAGAACGAATCTGCCGGGGGATGCTTCCGCGCTCGCTCGCTCGCTCGCTCGGCCGCCTCTCCCAGACAAATGGAAGGAGGCTGCGGAGGAGGGAGAGAGGGGAATATAGGCAGCGCCGGCGGCTAGGGTTTAGAGGCGGGAGTCTGGGTTTTGGGGGTGGGCCTCTGGCGGGGAGGGCAGGACGCGTGGTTTAGTACTAGTGGACGCCCTCGATCCGACGGCCCACGCGACCCCCGCCCGGGCCCGACAGGCTTGCTCGATGATCGGACGGTCGACTCGGTGTTATATTTTCTGTTCTTATAACGACGAAGGAAAAGGTGTCCTGTTCTCCTTGAAAAATGACAATGGCTTTTTACTTTTTGGATTGGAGGACTTTCTTTTTCCGTGTGGAGTTGATTCGTGAGAATCACCTGATTACTGCACACACACACACGCAATGTTTACTGCTTCAAGATTTGACTATCAATAGGAATGTCGTCTCCACGTTAATGAGGCAAACATGTGTCAAATCTAGGGTTGTATTCTTGTTGTGCTATAAGATACAACGATCATCATTGCCTCCAACCACATACTGCTATTATTTTTAAAGGATCTTATTAGGGATGGAGCTAGGCATGGATTGTTGATGGGGCAAACAAGAAAACACGAATTGTTAAGGGCAAAAAACTGTTTTTTCTTTATCTAAGTGCCCCCCCCCCTCCCAAAAAAAAACTTTAAGGTTGGGGGTGGATCAATGACATGTCTGTAGATTCCACCAGTGGATGCTAGTGTGCATCCCTGCAAATGCATTTCCACATCTTCTCGCATAGTCTTGTCTTTTAAAAAAAAGAATATATTAATATCGTGAATATACCAATTACACTCAGCCTTTACACCTACAAGATGTCATAAAGACATCCAAGATGCACACAGCCAAAAGAGAAAATGAGAAGAAAGGTCCCGCCACAGTGATCGACTCCTCTCAACAGCAGCACACCTACCACCACCTAATACAACACCCGAAAAACATAAAAGGTCTCCAAAAGCAACGCCTCCAAGATGGGAACATTTTTCACCCTAGAGAAAGTCCGCGCTTTCAAAACAATTCCATCAGCAAGCCAATCGCCAGACACAACCGATGAAGGCCAGACATTAGGTTTTCACCCTAAAAGTCACAACTCGGCACCCGAGGAGTACCACCAAAAATAAATCCGTCAGTGCTGCCACCCCCACTTATCACTGCTGCTCCTGAGAGTTATCTAACACGTGGCTGACTCCATCGTCTCCAAGGCTCCATCCGTCCAACCGATCCTCCAATCTCAGCCATCATGACCTTCTCCACCGCTGTCCACGCTCTCAGGACCTCGTAAGCTGGTATGGGCATGCATGACCGAAATCTAACCGATCCAGATATCATGAGCAAGATCTTCGGCGGTCGTCCCGGAACACGTCGATGGCCAGATCGAGGAGGAACATGTTGGGGAACGTAGCAGAATTTTAAAATTTTCTACGCATCACCAAGATCAATCTATGGAGTCATCTAGCAATGAGGGAGAGAGGAGTGCATCTACATACCCTTGTAGATCGCGTGCGGAAGCGTTCAAGAGAACGGGGTTGATGGAGTCGTACTCGACGTGATCCAAATCACCGATGACCTAGTGCCGAACGGACGGCACCTCCGTGTTCAACACACGTACGGTTGGGAAGACGTCTCCTCCTTCTTGACCCAGCAAGGGGGAAGGAGAGGTTGATGAAGATCCAGCAGCACGACGGCGTGGTGGTGGAAGTAACGGTGATCTCAGCAGGGCTTCGCCAAGCGCAGGGAGACGGAGGAGTGTTACGGGTGGGAGAGGGAGAGGCCAGGGGCTTGGGTGCGGCTGCCCTCCCTCCCCCCACTATATATAGGGTCCCTAGGGGGGCGCCGGCCCTAGGAGATCCAATCTCCTAGGAGGGGCGGCGGCCAAGGGGGTGCCTTGCCCCCCAAGGCAAGGGTGGCGCCCCCCACCCCTAGGGTTTCCAACCCTAGGCGCAGGGGGAGGCCCAAGGGGGGCGCACCAGCCCACTAGGGGCTGGTTCCCCTCCCATTTCAGCCCATGGGGCCCTCCGGGATAGGTGGTCCCACCCTGTGGACCCCCGGGACCCTTCCGGTGGTCCTGGTACAATACCGATTACCCCCGAAACTTTCCCGATGGCCGAAACTTGACTTCCTATATATAAATCTTCACCTCCGGACCATTCCAGAACTCCTCGTGACGTCCGGGATCTCATCCGGGACTCCGAACAACTTTTGGGTTACCGTATACTAATATCTCAACAACCCTAGCGTCACCGAACCTTAAGTGTGTAGACCCTACGGGTTTGGGAGACATGCAGACATGACCGAGAGGACTCTCCGGTCAATAACTAACAGCGGGAACTGGATACCCATGTTGGCTCCCACATGCTCCACGATGATCTCATCGGATGAACCACGATGTCGAGGATTCAATCAATCCGCATACAATTCCCTTTGTCAATCGGTACGTTACTTGCCCGAGACTCGATCGTCGGTATCCCAATACCTCGTTCAATCTCGTTACCGGCAAGTCACTTTACTCGTACCGTAATGCATGATCTCGTGATCAACCACTTGGTCACATTGAGCTCATTATGATGATGCATTACCGAGTGGGCCCAGAGATACCTCTCCGTCATACGGAGTGACAAATCCCAGTCTCGATTCGTGCCAACCCAACAGACACTTTCGGAGATACCTGTAGTGTACCTTTATAGTCACCCAGTTACGTCGTGACGTTTGGCACACCCAAAGCACTCCTACGGTATCCGGGAGTTGCACAATCTCATGGTCTAAGGAAATGATACTTGACATTCGGAAAAGCTACAACAAACGAACTACACGATCTTTGAGCTATGCTTAGGATTGGGTCTTGTCCATCACATCATTCTCCTAATGATGTGATCCCGTTATCAATGACATCCAATGTCCATAGTCAGGAAACCATGACTATCCTTTGATCAATGGGCTAGTCAACTAGAGGCTCACTAGGGACGTGTTGTGGTCTATGTATTCACACATGTATTATGATTTCTGGATAACACAATTATAGCATGAACAATAGACAATTATCATGAACAAAGAAATATAATAATAACCATTTTATTATTGCCTCTAGGGCATATTTCCAACAGTCTCCCACTTGCACTAGAGTCAATAGTCTAGTTAAATTGTGATGAATCGAACACCCATGCGGTTCTGGTGTTGATCATGTTTTGCTCTAGGGAGAGGTTTAGTCAACGGATCTGCCACATTCAGGTCCGTATGTACTTTACAAATCTCTATGTCTCCATTTTGAACACTTTCACGAATGGAGTTGAAGCGACGCTTGATATGCCTGGTCTTCCTGTGAAACCTGGGCTCCTTGGCAAGGGCAATAGCTCCAGTGTTGTCACAGAAGAGAGCCATCGGGCCCGACGCATTGGGTATGACTCCTAGGTCGGTAATGAACTCCTTCACCCAGACTGCTTCTTGTGCTGCCTCTAAGGCTGCCATGTACTCCGCTTCACATGTAGATCCCGCCACAACGCTTTGCTTGCAACTGCACCAGCTTACTGCCCCACCATTCAAAATATACATGTATCCGGTTTGTGACTTAGAGTCATCCAGATCTGTGTCGAAGCTAGCATCGACGTAACCCTTTACGACGAGCTCTTCGTCACCTCCATAAACGAGAAACATATCCTTAGTCCTTTTCAGGTACTTCAGGACATTCTTGACCGCTGTCCAGCGTTCCATGCCGGAATTACTTTGGTATCTTCCTACCAAACTTACGGCAAGGTTCACATCAGGTCTGGTACACAACATAGCATACATGATAGACCCTATGGCCGAGGCATAGGGGACGACACTCATCTTTTCTCTATCTTCTGTCGTGGTCGGGCATTGAGCCGTGCTCAATCTCATTGAAGGAAATATGCCCTAGAGGCAATAATAAAGTTATTATTTATTTTCTTATATCATGATAAATGTTTATTATTCATGCTAGAATTGTATTAACCGGAAACATAATACATGTGTGAATACATAGACAAACTTAGTGTCACTAGTATGCCTCTACTTGACTAGCTCGTTAATCAAAGATGGTTATGTTTCCTGACCATGAACAAAGTGTTGTTATTTGATTAACGAGGCCACATCATTAGTTGAATGATCTGATTGACATGACCCATTCCATTAGCTTAGCACCCGATCGTTTAGTATGTTGCTATTGCTTTCTTCATGACTTATACATGTTCCTATAACTATGAGATTATGCAACTCCCGTTTACCGGAGGAACACTTTGGGTACTACCAAACGTCACAACGTAACTGGGTGATTATAAAGGAGTACTACAGGTGTCTCCAAAGGTACATGTTGGGTTGGCGTATTTCGAGATTAGGATTTGTCACTCCGATTGTTGGAGAGGTATCTCTGCGCCCTCTCGGTAATGCACATCACATAAGCCTTGCAAGCATTACAACTAATATGTTAGTTGTGAGATGATGTATTACGGAACGAGTAAAGAGACTTGCCGGTAACGAGATTGAACTAGGTATTGGATACCGACGATCGAATCTTGGGCAAGTAACATACCGATGACAAAGGGAACAACGTATGTTGTTATGCGGTCTGACCGATAAAGATCTTCGTAGAATATGTAGGAGCCAATATGGGCATCCAGGTCCCGCTATTGGTTATTGACCGGAGACATGTCTCGGTCATGTCTACATTGTTCTCGAACCCGTAGGGTCCGCACGCTTAAGGTTACGATGACAATTATATTATGAGTTTATGCATTTTGATGTACCGAAGGTTGTTCGGAGTCCCGGATGTGATCACGGACATGACGAGGAGTCTCGAAATGGTCGAGACATAAAGATTGATATATTGGAAGCCTATGTTTGGATATCGGAAGTGTTCCGGGTGAAATCGGGATTTTACCGGAGTACCGGGAGGTTACCGGAACCCCCCGGGAGCTATATGGGCCTTAGTGGGCTTTAGTGGAAAGGAGAAAGGGACAGCCCAAGGTGGCTGTGCGCCTCCCCCCTTCCCCTAGTCCTATTAGGACTAGGAGAGGTGGCCGGCCCCCTCTCTCTCTTTCCCCCCTCAAGGAATCCTATTCCAACTAGGATTGGGGGGGGCTACTCCCAGAGGGAGTAGGACTCTCCTGGCGCGCCCTCCCTTGGCCGGCCAGCCTCCCCCCTCTAGTCCTTTATATAAAGAGGCAGGGCACCCCAAAGAACACACAAGTTGATCCACGTGATCTATTCCTTAGCCGTGTGCGGCGCCCCCAGCCACCATAGTCCTCGATAATACTGTAGCGGAGTTTAGGCGAAGCCCTGCTGCTGTAGTACATCAAGAGCGTCACCACGCCGTCGTGCTGACGGAACTCTTCCCTGACACTTTGCTGGATCGGAGTCCGGGGATCGTCATCGAGCTGAACGTGTGCTCGAACTCGGAGGTGCCGTAGTTTCGGTGCTTGATCGGTTGGATCGTGAAGACGTACGATACTTCCTCTACGTTGTGTCAACGCTTCCGCAGTCGGTCTGCGTGGGTACGTAGACAACACTCTCCCCTCTCGTTGCTATGCATCACCATGATCTTGCGTGTGCGTAGGAATTTTTTTGAAATTACTACGAAACCCAACACTCATACCTTGCAATACAGGCAAGAACCCCTTCTTTGACTGATCCATCTTGAACTTCTTCAATATCTTGTCAAGGTACGTACTCTTTGAAAGACCAATGAGGCGTCTCGATCTATCTCTATAGATCTTGATGCCTAATATATAAGCAGCTTCTCCAAGGTCCTTCATTGAAAAACACTTGTTCAAGTAGGCCTTTATGCTTTCCAAGAATTCTATATCATTTCCCATCAACAGTATGTCATCCACATACAATATGAGAAATGCTACAAAGCTCCCACTCACTTTCTTGTAAATGCAGGCTTCTCCATAAGTCTGCGTAAACCCAAATGCTTTGATCATCTCATCAAAACGAATGTTCCAACTCCGAGATGCTTGCACCAGCCGTAAATCGAGCGTTGGAGCTTGCACACCTTGTCAGCATTCTTAGGATCGACAAAACCTTCCGGCTGCATCATATACAATTCTTCCTTAAGGAAACCATTAAGGAATGCCGTTTTGACGTCCATTTGCCATATTGCATAATCATAGAATGCGGCAATTGCTAACATGATTCGACGGACTTCAGCTTCGCTACGGGTGAGAAAGTCTCATCGTAGTCAACCCCTTGAACTTGTCGATAACCCTTAGCGACAAGCCGAGCTTTATAGATGGTTACGTTACCATCCGCGTCTGTCTTCTTCTTAAAGATCCATTTATTTTCTATGGCTCGCCGATCAACGGGCAAGTCAGTCAAAGTCCATACTTCATTTTCATACATGGATCCTATCTCGGATTTCATGGCTTCCAGCCATTTGTCGGAATCCGGGCCCGCCATCGCTTCTTCATAGTTCGAAGGTTCACCGTTATCTAACAACATGATTTCCAAGACAGGGTTGTCGTACCACTCTGGTGCGGAACGTGTCCTTGTGGACCTACGAAGTTCAGTAGCAACTTGATGTGAAGTTTCATGATCATCATCATTAACTTCCTCTCTAGTCGGTGTAGGCACCTCAGGAACATTTTCTTGAGCTGCGCCACTTACCGGTTCAAGAGGTAATACCTCATCAAGTTCTACTTTCCTCCCACTTATTTCTTTCGAGAGAAACTCTTTCTCTGGAAAGGACCCATTCTTGGCAACAAAGATCTTGCCTTCGGATCTGAGGTAGAAGGTATACCCAATAGTTTCTTTAGGGTATCCTATGAAGACGCATTTTTCTAATTTGGGTTCGAGCTTTTCAGGTTGAAGTTTCTTGACATAAGCATCACATCCCCAAACTTTTAGAAATGACAGCTTAGGTTTCTTCCCAAACCATAATTCATACGGTGTCATCTCAACGGATTTTGACGGAGCCCTATTTAAAGTGAATGCGGCAGTCTCTAAAGCATAGCCCCAAAATGAAAGCGGTAAATTGGTAAGAGACATCATAGATCGCACCATATCCAATAGAGTGCGATTACGACGTTCGGACACACCATTACGCTGAGGTGTTCTAGGCGGCGTGAGTTGTGAAACTATTCCACATTTTCTTAAGTGTGTGCCAAATTCATGACTCAAGTATTCTCCCGCGCCATCTGATCGCAAGAACTTGATTTTCTTGTCACGTTGATTCTCAACCTCACTCTGAAATTCTTTGAACTTTTCAAAGGTCTCAGACTTGTGTTTCATTAAGTAGACATACCCATATCTACTCAAGTCATCAGTGAGGGTGAGAACATAACGATAGCCACCGCGAGCCTCAACACTCATTGGACCACACACATCAGTATGTATGATTTCCAATAAGTTGGTTGCTCGCTCCATTGTTCCTGAGAACGGAGTCTTGGTCATTTTTCCCATGAGGCATGGTTCGCACGTGTCAAATGATTCGTAATCAAGAGACTCTAAAAGTCCATCTGCATGGAGCTTCTTCATGCGTTTGACACCTATGTGACCAAGGCGGCAATGCCACAAGTATGTGGGACTATCATTATCAACCTTACATCTTTTGGTATTCACACTATGAATATGTGTAGCATTACGCTCGAGATTCATTAAGAATAAACCATTCACCATCGGAGCATGACCATAAAACATATCTCTCATATAAATAGAACAACCATTATTCTCGGATTTAAATGAGTAGCCATCTCGAATTAAACGAGATCCTGATATAATGTTCATGCTCAAAGCTGGCACTAAATAACAATTATTGCGGTTTAAAACTAATCCCGTAGGTAAATGTAGAGGCAGCGTGCCGACGGCGATCACATCGACCTTGGAACCATTCCCGACGCGCATCGTCACCTCGTCCTTCGCCAGTCTCCGCTTATTCCGCAGCTCCTGCTTTGAGTTACAAATGTGAGCAGCCGCACCGGTATCAAATACCCAGGAGCTACTACGAGTACTGGTAAGGTACACATCAATTACATGTATATCACATATACCTTTAGTGTTGCCGGCCTTCTTGTCCGCTAAGTATTTGGGGCAGTTCCGCTTCCAGTGACCACTTCCCTTGCAATAAAAACACTCAGTTTCGGGCTTGGGTCCATTCTTTGGCTTCTTCCCGGCAGTTTGCTTACCGGGCGCGGCAACTCCCTTGCCGTCCTTCTTGAAGTTCTTCTTACCCTTGCCTTTCTTGAACTTAGTGGTTTTATTCACCATCAACACTTGATGTTCCTTTTTGATTTCCACCTCTGCTGATTTCAGCATTGAATATACCTCAGGAATGGTCTTTTCCATCACAAAGCTCTTGTAGCTTGGTGGAAGCGACTGAAGGATTCTGTCAATGACCGCGTCATCCGGGAGATTAACTCCCAGCTGAGTCAAGTGGTTATGCAACCTAGACATTTTGACTATGTGCTTACTGACAGAACTATTTTCCTCCATCTTACAGCTGAAGAACTTGTCAGAGACTTCATATCTATCGACCCGGGCATGAGCTTGAAAACCCATTTTCAGCTCTTCGAACATCTCATATGCTCTGTGTCTCTCAAAACGCTTTTGGAGCCCCGGTTCTAAGCTGTAAAGCATGCCGCACTGAATGAGGGAGTAATCATCAGTACGTGACTGCCAAGCGTTCATAACGTCTTGGTTCTCTGGGACAGGTGCGTCACCTAGCGGTGCTTCTAGGACATAATCTTTCTTGGCAACTATGAGGATGATCCTCAGGTTCCGGACCCAGTCCGTATAGTTGCTGCCATCATCTTTCAGCTTGGTTTTCTCTAGGAACGCGTTGAAGTTGAGGACAACGTGGGCCATTTGATCTACAAGACATATTGTAAAGATTTTAGACTAAGTTCATGATAATTAAGTTCATCTAATCAAATTACTCAATGAATTCCCACTCAGATAGACATCCCTCCAGTCATCTAAGTGAAACATGATCCGAGTTAACTAGGCCGTGTCCGATCATCACGTGAGACGGACTAGCCAACATCGGTGAACATCTTCATGTTGATCGTATCTTCTATATGACTCATGCTCGACCTTTTGGTCTTCCGTGTTCTGAGGCCATGTTTGTACATGCTAGGCTCGTCAAGTCAACCTAAGTGTATTGCATGTGTAAATCTGGCTTACACCCGTTGTATTCGAGCGTTAGAATCTATCACACCCGATCATCACGTGGTGCTTCGAAACAACGAACCTTCACAACGGTGCACAGTTAGGGGGAACGCTTTCTTGAAATTATTACGAGGGATCATCTTATTTAAGCTACCGTCGTTCTAAGCAAATAAGATGTAAAACATGATAAACATCACATGCAATCAAATGGTGACATGATATGGCCAATATCATTTGCTCCTTTTGATCTCCATCTTCGGGGCTCCATGATCATCGTTGTCACCGGCATGACACCATGATCTCCATCATCATGATCTCCATCATCGTGTCTTCTTGAAGTTGTCTCGTCATCTATTACTTCTACTACTATGGCTAACGCTTTAGCAATAAAGTAAAGTAATTACATGATGTTTATGTTGACACGCAGGTCATAAATAAATAAAGACAACTCCTATGGCTCCTGCCGGTTGTCATACTCATCGACATGCAAGTTGTGATTCCTATTACAAGAACATGATCATCTCATACATCACATATATCATTCATCACATCCTTTGGCCATATCACATCACAAAACACTTGCTGCAAAAACAATTTAGACGTCCTCTAATTGTTGTTGCAAGTTTTTACGTGGCTGCTATAGGTTTCTAGCAAGAACGTTTCTTACCTACGCCAAAACCACAACGTGAATTGCCAATTTCTATTTACCCTTCATAAGGACCCTGTTCATCGAATCCGATCCGACTAAAGTGGGAGAGACAGACACCCGCCAGCCACCTTATGCAACTAGTGCATGTCAGTTGGTGGAACCAGTCTCACGTAAGCGTACGTGTAAGGTCGGTCCGGGCCGCTTCATCCCATGATGCCGCCGAATCAAGATAAGACTAGTAACGGCAAGCAAATTGACAATATCGACGCCCACAACTGCTTTGTGTTCTACTCGTGCATAGTAACTACGCATAGACCTAGCTCATGATGCCACTGTTGGGGAACGTAGCAGAATTTTAAAATTTTCTACGCATCACCAAGATCAATCTATGGAGTCATCTAGCAACGAGGGAGAGAGGAGTGCATCTACATACCCTTGTAGATCGCGTGTGGAAGCGTTCAAGAGAACGGGGTTGATGGAGTCGTACTCGACGTGATCCAAATCACCGATGACCTAGTGCCGAACGGACGGCACCTCCGTGTTCAACACACGTACAGTTGGGAAGACGTCTCCTCCTTCTTGATCCAGCAAGGGGGAAGGAGAGGTTGATGAAGATCCAGCAGCACGACGGCGTGGTGGTGGAAGCAACGGTGATCTCGGCAGGGCTTCGCCAAGCGCAGGGAGACGGAGGAGTGTTACGGGTGGGAGAGGGAGAGGCCAGGGGCTTGGGTGCAGCTGCCCTCCCTCCCCCCCACTATATATAGGGTCCCTAGGGGGGGCGCCGGCCCTAGGAGATCCAATCTCCTAGGAGGGGCGACGGCCATGGGGGTGCCTTGCCCCCCAAGGCAAGGGTGGCGCCCCCCCACCCCTAGGGTTTCCAACCCTAGGCGCAGGGGGAGGCCCAAGGGGGGCGCACCAGCCCACTAGGGGCTGGTTCCCCTCCCACTTCAGCCCATGGGGCCCTCCGGGATAGGTGGTCCCACCCGGTGGACCCCCGGGACCCTTCCGGTGGTCCTGGTACAATACCGATTACCCCCGAAACTTTCCCGATGGCCGAAACTTGACTTCCTATATATAAATCTTCACCTCCGGACCATTCCGGAACTCCTCGTGACGTCTGGGATCTCATCCGGGACTCCGAACAACTTTCGGGTTACCGTATACTAATATCTCAACAACCCTAGCGTCACCGAACCTTAAGTGTGTAGACCCTACGGGTTCGGGAGACATGCAGACATGACCGAGACGACTCTCCGGTCAATAACTAACAGCGGGATTTGGATACCCATGTTGGCTCCCACATGCTCCACGATGATCTCATCGGATGAACCACGATGTCGAGGATTCAATCAATCCGCATACAATTCCCTTTGTCAATCGGTACGTTACTTGCCCGAGACTCGATCGTCGGTATCCCAATACCTCATTCAATCTCGTTACCGGCAAGTCACTTTACTTGTACCGTAATGCATGATCCCATGATCAACCACTTGGTCACATTGAGCTCATTATGATGATGCATTACCGAGTGGGCCCAGAGATACCTCTCCGTCATACGGAGTGACAAATCCCAGTCTCGATTCGTGCCAACCCAACAGACACTTTCGGAGATACCTGTAGTGTACCTTTATAGTCACCCAGTTACGTCGTGACGTTTGGCACACCCAAAGCACTCCTACGGTATCCGGGAGTTGCACAATCTCATGGTCTAAGGAAATGATACTTGACATTCGGAAAAGCGACAGCAAACGAATTACATGATCTTTGAGCTATGCTTAGGATTGGGTCTTGTCCATCACATCATTCTCCTAATGATGTGATCCCGTTATCAATGACATCCAATGTCCATAGTGAGGAAACCATGACTATCCTTTGATCAACGAGCTAGTCAACTAGAGGCTCACTAGGGACGTGTTGTGGTCTATGTATTCACACATGTATTACGATTTCCGGATAACACAATTATAGCATGAACAATAGACAATTATCATGAACAAAGAAATATAATAATAACCATTTTATTATTGCCTCTAGGGCATATTTCCAACAGAACAATCATGCAGGGTGTTGCTGTGATGCGAGAAGAGCACGAGGACTGCCACCTTAATCATCATGGCGGCAGGCCCCCACACCGTCTGAAAGCACAAGTGCTCCCTGGGTGGTTTTGGTAATTAATGTCAACATATCTCTTGTTGGACTAATGTCTTCATCTAGTTTATTTCAGACAAGTTCAACAGATGGAGTGGCGTGGACAAGAGGATATGGAACCCTTTCAAGATGCTAAGGACAAAGGATTGGCTCAAGCTCAAAAGCTCAAGACTCTACATTTTACTTTTAGTGATCCAAGATCACATTGAGTCCATAGGAAAGCCAATACTATTAAAAGGGGATGAGGTGTTGCTTAATGGTTTGCTTGCTCAAAATTCTTAGTGATATGCTCCAAAACCCTGAACCACTTTCTCACATCCACATATGTCCCAAACCAAAAAGTCAAACTCGGCCCCACCGAAACTTTCTATCCGGCGCCACCGAGTTCACTTGACATAGCCACTGCCACAAACCCTAATCAACTCGGTCTCACCGATGGGATCTCGGTCTCACCGAGATGGGCTTGCAAACTATCTATTACCTATTGCAATAATTTCGGTCCCACCGAGTTTGCCTGACTAACTCTTTGGTTAGCTTATTGCCAAAATCGGTCCCACCGAGTTTGCATAATTGGTCAAATCGAGATGAGGTTTTACACTAACCCTAGCACATCGGTCCCACCGAGTTGATCATATCGGTCCCACCGAAATGCCTAACGGTCACATTTTAAACTAAATCGGTCTGACCGAGTTTTTTGATTCGGTCCCACCGAGTTTGGTGATGTGTGTGTAACGGTTGGATTTTGTGTGAAGGCTATAAATACCCCTCCACCCACTCTTCATTAGTGGAGAGAGCCATCAGAACATGCCTACACTTTCATCATACATTTTTTGAGAGAGAACCACCTACTCATGTGTTGAGGTCAAGATATTCCATTCCAACCATATGAATCTTGATCTCTAGCCTTCTCCAAGTTTCTTTCCACTCAAATCATCTCTCCACCAAATCCAAATCTGTGAGAGAGAGTTGAGTGTTGGGGAGACTATCATTTTAAGCACAAGAGCAAGGAGTTCATCATCAACACACCGTCTATTACCTTTTGGAGAGTGGTGTCTCCTAGATTGGTTAGGTGTCACTTGGGAGCCTTCGTCAAGATTGTGGAGTTGAACCAATGAGTTTGTACGGGCAAGGATATCGCCTACTTCGTGAAGATCTACCCTAGTGATGCAAGTCCTTCGTGCGCGATGGCCATGGTGGATAAACAAGGTTGCTTCTTCGTGGACCCTTCATGGGTGGAGACCTCCGTGGACTCGCGCAACCGTTACCCTTCGTGGGTTGAAGTCTCCATCAACATGGATGTACGATAGCACCACCTATCAGAACCACGCCAAAAATCTCCGTGTCTCTAATTGCGTTTGCACACTCCAATCCCATCCCTTCACATTCCTGCAAATTTCATGCTTTACTTTCCGCTGCTCATATACTCTTGCCATGCTTGCTTGAATGTATTGTGACTGTTTAAACTTGTGCTAAAACTCTACCTTAACTTGAAGAAAATAAAAACTGCAACTTTTCTTTGTTAGGAGTCTATTCACCCCCCTCTGGACACCTTTCCTCGATCCTTTCAATTGGTATCAGAGCATTGGTCTCCATTGCTTTGGTTTAAACACCGTTGGAGGAAGATGGGTGAGTCTATGTTGGGGAGTCTTAGACTAGAGTACCTATTCTTGATGGAGAGTACTTTCATGAGTGGAAAATTGAGATGCTTGAGATTTTCAATGAATATAATTTGAACAAGTACATTACTAGCCCTTGTGCACCTCATGTTGATCCTTTGCATCCTACCCTTGATGAGTCTATTGACATGATCTGTAATCTTAGAAGTGTCAATTTAATCACTAGAGGTTTTCTTAGAAACTTGCTTGCTAGCTTACCTGCTCTTGATTGTGCCTACACCATATGGAGATTTCTTGAGAAACGATTTCCAAACTATTCCTTGCAAAACTTGGATGAAATTCTTTATAAATCTATTGCTTTGAGTAACATGAGTTCCAATGATCCCAAATTTGGTGATTGTCTATTTGAGCTTACTAATCTTACGAGTGCCAAAGAAGATGTTGGAATCATTAGCAATATCATCTCCGAAGCCATTAGAATTCATAAAGATGACTATTGTGATGACCATTTATCTAATGAATTGCCCTCTCTTGGAATTGATCCATCACAAGACGATGTTGAACATGGGTACTATGATGAGGATGATGATAGTGACCTTGATCTCGATGAGTCTATGTGACACTTTGGTCTTATGGCTAATCTTCGTGGCTACACGGCCCGAGGAAAGGAATGAGTCCTTGATAGTGGGTGCACTGATCATATGACCGGAGACAAAGATATGTTTCGTGAGCTTGCTGAAAACGACGGCCCTCGGAAGTATGTCACTTTTGGTGATAACTCAAAGGGTAAGGTGGTTGGCCTTGGTAAGGTGGCCATCTCACATGATAGCTCTATACAAAATGTTATGCTCGTTGAATCTCTTGGCTACAACTTACTTTCCGTATCTAGACTTGCTGACTTTGGTTTCAGTGTCCTATTTACTGAAGTAGATTGCCAAGTGTTTCATAGAGATAATCATAAAATGGTCTTTACCGGTATACATAGAGGTGATTTTTGTATTGTTGATTTTACTAGAAAGGCTCAACCTATAACTTGCCTAATTGCTAAATCCTCGAAAGGATGGTTGTGGTATAGAAGGTTAGGTCATGTGGGCATGCGAAATCTTGATAACCTTATTAAAGGTGATCACATCCTTGGAGTAAAAGATGTTATATTTGACAAGGATAGATTGCGCAGTGCTTGTCAAGCAGGAAAACAAGTCGGAGGAAGTCATCCCGTGAAGAACATCATGACCACGAGGAGACCGCTCGAGCTACTTCATATGGATCTCTTTGGTCCCAATGCCTACTGTAAGGGCATATTTATCCCTAAGGTGTTTTGATGATTGATGACAATGCTTTTGCGGACTAATCGTGTGCCTTGAGTTTCCCAGACATTTCATCGCTAGGCACAAGACGGGTTGGTGCCCCTCGAAGACTGTTGAAGACGACGTCTTTTCTACGTTTCTTTTTGGTGGATTTGAGTCGTAGGAAAGCCGTACTATTAAGAGGGGGTTCGCGTCGGAAAGGTTTGGGTGGAATCATCACGTACACGTTTTCTTCCTTGTCCCCTCCTTTCCCCTGCTCTTTGGAGCATCCTCCGTTGATCCTCCTTTCCCTTGTCCTGACTGCTGTTGGTGGGCTTGCGGTAGTACTGCTCCCTGTTGAGCGGTAGTACTGCAGGCACCCGCGGTAGTACCGCTCCTCTGCGGTAGTACTGTGTCGGATGTTTGCTTCTTCCGTTTACCAGCGGAAGTAGGCATGGATGTATTCGCGCTCTTCCCAGGCTAGGGGTTTCCTGCCTTGTGGTAGTACCACAAGGGGGAGCGGTAGTACCGCGCCTGCGGCAGTACCGCCCTCAGCTCTTGTGCTACAGGTCTGCCCTAGCTGCTGCGACTACAGCGGTAGTACCGCGAGTTCGCACGGTAGTACCGCATGGCCTTGCGGTAGTACCGCTTGTCAGCAAGCGGAAGTACCGTGTGGCCCTGTGGTAGTATCGCTGGTCTGGGGTGGTAGTACAGTTGGTCGCGGGCTGGTAGATGGATAACGGTTGGATTTTTGTCCTAAGCTATAAAAGGGGTGTCTTCTTCCTCTAGTTACTACCTCTTCCAACCCTAAGCTCCATTGTTGCTCTAAGCTCCATTTTCGCCCAATCTCACTCCCTAGCCAATCAAACTTGTTGATTTGCTCGGGAGTGGTTGAGAAGGCCCTGATCTACACTTCCACCAAGAGAAATTTGATTCCCCCCACCAATCCCTTGCAGATCTTGTTACTCTTGGGTGTTTGAGCACCCTAGATGGTGGAGGTCAACGCGGAGTCATAGTCCATTGTGGTGAAGCTTCATGGTGTCATTGGGAGCCTCCAATTGAGTTGTGGAGATTGCCCCAACCTTGTTTGTAAAGGTTCGGTCGCCGCCTCCAAGGGCACCAATAGTGGAATCACGGCATATCGCATTGTGTGAGGGCGTGAGGAGAGTACGGTGGCCCTAGTGGCTTCTTGGGGAGCATTGTGCCTCCACACCGCTCCAACGGAGACGTACTTCCCCTCAAAGGGAAGGAACTTCGGTAACACATCCTCGTCTCCACCGGCTCCACTCTTGGTTATCTTGTGCCTTTACTTGTGCAAGCTTATTTGTGATATATCTCTTGCTTGCTTGTGTTCCTATCTTTGTTGCATCATATAGGTTGCTCACCTAGTTGCATATCTAGACAACCTACTTTGATGCAAAGTTTAAATTGTTAAAGAAAAGCTAAACAATGTTAGTTGCCTATTCACCCCCCTCTAGTCAACCATATCGATCATTTCAATTGGTATCAGAGCCTCGTCTCTTTGTTAAGGACTTTACCGTCCGAAGAGTATGGTTGATACTGTAGACGGTGTGGAGGAACACTCCGGTGTGAATCCGATCTCGTCTACGGGCGATGGGGGAACCTCGGTCTCTCGTGAGGAGTTCAATGTGGCCTTGGAGACATTGAAAACCTCCATGACGACCAAGGTTGAAAGCATGTTTACTAAATTCCTTGAAGGGCTTAAACTATCCACCGCACCGTTGAAAGTGGGTGATCCCACTGACAAGGTGACGGACGCTATCTCCGACAAGGGGGAAGCTAGTAGTGAAAAGGCTCCTTCTTCTAGTGGTAAAAATGGCACCGGCATCTTTGCTCATGTGGAACCACCACTTGTTTATGGTGGACCGGTTCCTTCCACTCATTTGAATCATGCCAGTCCTCCCCCTAAGATTGTGAAAAATGAGGACTTTGATTCTTGGGTTTATCGCTTTAAGCGTCATTTAAATCATGTGAACACTAATCTTTGGAGAATCATTGAAGAAGGTTTTCATCCGCACAATCCAAGCAACTTCACTCCTCGAGAAGCCGCGGATAATCAATTCAATGAGAATGCTCTCTTCATCATACAAGATGCAATTCCACCCGAAGATCTTCCTCATCTTCGGCCCTTCGCCTTGGCCAAAGATGCATGGCTTTGTGTTGTCTCTCTCTACCGGGGAAGCGCGAGCATTCAACGCTCCAACTATGAAGTAGTGCAAGATGAAGCCGATGAGTTTGCTATGAAAGAAGATGAAGAACCCCGTGAGCTTTATAGGAGAGTAACCAAACTCGCGGTCTCACTCCGAGATCACGGGAGCAAGGACACGGATGACAATTGGATCAAGCGCAAATTCCTCAAGGCAATGATGCCTTACCACAAGGCCATGTCCTCCATCATTTGTCAAAGGTCGGACTTCCACACTTTGACCTCAAGTGAAGTGTTGGATGAGTTTGTGGCTATGAAAATCTTGGACAAGACCGCCGACAATGTGGTGCTTCGCTCTCAAAGGGCAAAGAAGCCCAACCTTGCATTAAAGGCCAAGGTTTGCAGTGAAGAGGAAGAATAAGAGGAAGAAGAGGAAATCAACCCCGAAGATACAAAGTATGCCTATCATGAACACATGGCACTTGCTTCAAGGCAATTTTGGAGTAAGAAAAACTCAAGGCCAAACTTCAACAAGAACAACCCAAGTGGCACGAAGAGCAAGCAACGTGCAAGGACTTGCTACAATTGTGGCAATGTGAGTCACTTTGTTGCGGAGTGCCCGTATGAGAAGAGGGAATACAATGGTGGCAAGCTCATTCGAAAGGACAAAGCCAAGTCTTTCCCCAACAAGAACAACTTCACCAAGAAAATCCCTCGCAAGGCGTTGGTGGTTCAAGAAGAGTACCATGAGGATGATGATGATGATGAAGATGGTGAGTCGGTGGCCATGGCATCCGTTGCCATTGCAAAAACTCCACGAGTATCTCTCTTCGACTCACCCAATGAGAACATCACCGCCAAGTGTCTCATGGCTAAAGCCACCAACAAGGTAACTCCCAACATCAAAACTACCATCATTAATAATCCTTCCTTGATGGATTGCATTGATGAATGTGGGGGATCTAATGTGGAGGAAAATGAGCTTGAGTCGTTTATGGGTAAACTCAAGGGTAAATCCAAGAAGCATTTTATTGCTCTCTTGGAACAACTCGGTGAAGCCAATGACATGATCGAGTATCATGAAGATACTATCTCCAAGATGGAGGGGCATAGTCGTGACTATGCCGATGAGATCTCGGATCTTTACAATGCTCTTGAGGAAGAGCGTGGTCTTCGTTTGGCTCTTGAGGAGTCACACAACGTTGATCATGCTAAGTTAAAGAAAGATTTTAATCATGCTCTCATTGTTTCTCGTGTGCTAAACTCCGAGAAGGCCGAACTTGAGGTTGATCTTACTAGAATCAAAGAGGAGTTTGATCTACTTGACAAGGCTCACAAGGTCTTGAAGGGTGCTCACGCTAGCCTCAAAGAGTCTCATGATCAACTTCAAGTAAAGCTAACCAAGGAAAAAAGCCACTTTTCCTCGTATGATGTTAATTGATAATGCAAATGCTACTAACCCGTGTTGTGAGCATGTGCATCTTGTTGAGGAGAACGCTAAGCTAAAGGTGCAACTTGAGAAAGGTCTTGCGTCTTGCATACAAGGCGAGAAGAACCTCAACGACCTCTTGACCAACCAAAAGGGAGTTGTGGCCAAGGAAGGGATTGGGTACGTGCCCAAGTCCAAGAACAAGAAGAAGAATGACAAGGCCAAATGACCTCCTCCTCTCATGCAAACCTTTGTGAAGGAGGGTGAGGGTGCTACTAAGGAGAAGGAGAAAAACTCCATGAGGGGTATAGGTGCCAAGAAGGGAAACGCTCCCCTTCCCAACAAAGCCGGGGACTTTAACCCTTCTTACGTGTTGTGCCGCGCTAGTGATGGGCATCTTTATGCCAAATTTGTTGGTTCTCCTTATGAGTACATTGAATGGTCTATTTGGGTTCCTAAGACCCTTGTTACTAACATCAAAGGACCCATTACAAAATGGGTACCTAAAACCAAGCATTGATCTCTTGTAGGTGTTTGCTTCCGGTGGGGGATCATGGTTGCTCGATAGTGGAGCTACTAATCATATGACCGGAAGCAAGGACTTGGTGGTGGACGTGCAAAAGATTCCATCCATGCCCACCAATGTTGAGTGGGGTGATGCCTCGTCTTCTAAGGTATTGGGACTTGGCAAAGTTGTCATTTCTCATGATCTTACGATCGAGAAGGTCATGCTTGTTGAGTCCCTTGCATACAATTTACTTTCCGTTTGTCAACTAGCACTCATGGACTTTGCCACTTTCTTTGATATTGATTCCGTGGCCCTCTTGTGGAGCAAGACTCTTAAAGTAGCCTTTGTTGGGCATGTCGAGAACGGTCTCTATGTGATTAACTTTTTGGAGCGACCCACTAAGATCACGACATGCCTAATGGCTAAAGTTGACGTGGGATGGCTTTGGCATCGCCGTTTAGCCCACGTCAATATAAGATCTTTGCAAAGTCTTCTCAAGGGGGACCATGTCCGTGGACTAACAAGTGTTAGTTTTGCCAAAGATCGTGCTTGCAGTGCTTGCATCGAAGGAAAGCTACATGAGAAGGCTCACCCTCCCAAGACTATCATCTATTCGAAGAGGCCCTGGAGCTCCTTCACTTGGATCTCTTTGGACCTCCATCCTTTGATAGTCTTGGGGGTAGAAAGTATTGCTTGGTGATTGTAGATGACTATTCAAGATACACTTGGGTATATTTCTTCAAGAGGAAGAGTGAGACCCAACAAACCGTCATCGACTTTGCAAATGAAGCTCAACGACAGCATAATACAAAGATCTTGACAATAAGAAGTGACAACGGCTCCGATTTCAAGAACTACACCTTGGATGAGTTTTTGAGTGATGGGGGAATCAAGCATCAATATTCCACACCTTATACCCCTCAACAAAATGGTGTAGCGGAGTGGAAGAACCGGACGTTGATGGATGCGGCAAGGACCATGATGGCGGAGTTCAAGTCTCCCTACAACTTTTGGGCCGAAGACATCAACACCACGTGCCATGCATCTAATCGGCTCTACCTCCGCAAAGGCTTGAACAAGACTCCATATGAGATACTCAACGGTAACAAGCCCAACCTCAAGTACTTCTGGGTGTTCGGGTGTAAGTGTTTCATTCTCAAGAAAGGTGTCTGTTTGTCTAAATTTGAGGCTAGAGCTCATGAGGGCATATTTGTTGGTTATGCTACAAACTCTCATGCTTACCGTGTTCTCAATAAGTTCACGGGACTTATTGAGGAAACGTGTAACGTGGAGTTTGATGAGAACAGCGGCTCCCAAGTGGAGCAAAGTGGTACTTGTGATGTAGGTGATGAAATTCCTCCTCAAGCCATAAGAAGAATGGGTGTTGGTCTTATCCTACCCATTGAGGAACCCCTTGTGGCCGAAGGAGAAGGACAATGTTCTACTCAAGTGGAACCTTCACCAACCCAAGACCCACACGCTTCCGAAGAACAAAGTGAGGGCCCTCAACCTCATGAACAAGACCAAGGGCAAGATCAATCTCAAGATGGTGTTGTAACATCAAGTGATGCCCAAGGTCAAGTTCCCTCCTCCGAGCAAGTTCAAGATCAAGAGCTTCCACGAGAACGAGAACAAGCTCAAGATGACGCTCAAGATGATCAAGTGACCACTCCTCGTCTCACACCCGAGGAGGAATTGGAGCGTCGTGCCGCCAAGGTTGCTTCCAAGCTCTCCACCAAGGATCATCTCATGACAAATGTGCTTGGAAGCTTAAGAAAGGGGGTAAGCACTCATAGACAATTAGCAAACTATTGTGAACATCACGCGTTTGTCTCTTGTGTTGAGCCCCAAAAGGTCTATGAGGCGCTCGAAGATCCGGATTGGCTCAATGGCATGCACGAAGAACTCAACAACTTCGAGCACAACAACGTGTGGAGATTGGTGCCAAGGCCGACGGTGAACCACAATGTCATTGGAACCAAGTGTATATTTAAGAACAAGAAAGATGCTCATGGGATTATCATTCGCAACAAGGCTCACTTGGTAGCACAAGGCTACTCCCAAGTCGAGGGTATCGACTATGGTGAAACCTTTGCTCCCGTTGCTCGTCTTGAATCCATTCGCATGTTGATTGCATATGCTTCTCACCATAACTTTAAGTTACAACAAATGGATGTGAAGAGTGCCTTTCTTAATGGTCCTATTAATGAATTGGTTTATGTCAAGCAACCCCCCGGGTTCGAGGATCCCTACTTTCTCGATCATGTGTATCAACTCGATAAGGCACTCCATGGCCTTAAACAAGCCCCACGTGCGTGGTATGACCACCTTACCGAGTTGTTACAAGACCGTGGTTTTGAAGTTGGGCTAATCGACCCCACTCTTTTTACTAAGAAGGTCAAAGGGGAGTTGTTTGTGTGTCAATTATATGTTGATGATATTATCTTTGGTTCCCCTAACAAAGCTTTCAATGAGGAATTTTCCGCTCTCATGACCTCAAAGTTCGAGATGTCTTCCATGGGAGAGTTGAAGTTCTTTCTCAGGTTCGAAGTGAAGCAAAGGAGAGAAGGAACCTTCATCAACCAAGCCAAATACACTCAAGACATGCTTAAGAGATTCAAGCTAAGTGATGTCAAGCCGACGTCCACTCCCATGCCCACCAAGTGTCAACTTGACATTGATCCCAATGGTAAAGCGGTGGATCAAAAGGTATATCGCTCCATGATTGGCTCCTTGCTTTACCTTTGTGCATCTAGACCGGATATCATGTTGAGTGTGGGAATTTGTGCACGGTTTCAAGCCGCACCTAAGGAAAGTCACTATGTCGCGGTCAAATGAATCTTTCGATATTTGGCTCATACCCCAAACTTTGGCTTATGGTACCCAAGAGGAGCAAACTTCAAGCTTGTAGGTTACTTGGACTCGGATTGGGCGGGAGACAAAGTGGATAGGAAGTCCACTTCCAGAGGGTGCCAATTCCTTGGTTGCTCTTTGGTAAGTTGGTCTTCCAAAAAGAAAAGTTGTGTGTCTCTCTCGTCCACCGAAGCGGAGTATGTAGCGGCCGGTAGTTGTTGTGCACAACTCTTATGGATGAGGCAAACTTTAAAGGATTACGGTGTCATTTGTGACAAAGTGCCTCTTTGGTGTGACAATGAAAGTGCCATCAAGATTTCTCTCAACTAGGTGCAACACTTCAAGACGAAGCATATTGAGATTCGGTATCACTTCATCCGGGATCACATCAGGCGAGGGGAGATCGAGCTCAACTATGTCAACACTCATGATAACCTTGCAGATATTTTCACGAAGCCGTTGGATGAAGCAAGATTTCGCGAGTTAAGGCATGAGCTAAATATCATTGATTCAAGCAATATTGCTTGAACCCTTACACACCCCACCATACTCAACTTGTTGTCTTGTTTAGATGTAGGCATGGACATAGGTGGAGTGTTGTTCTCTCAATGAACTCTCCCTCCCCCATTATGCATAAATTGATCAAGTCTTTCACATTAGCCATGGTTGATGGTACTTGTGCTTTAAAGACGAGTTTTGGTCATGGGCCCAAGGATAATTCTTCGCGGTGCCATACCAATTGACTCAAACATAGGTGGCTCTGGCCACCGACCTCTCGTTGGAGAGGTTGTGTCTCATGGTCGTCTCTTGTTGTCTTTTTGCCCCTTCTTCTCCTCGTGTTTGAGCTTGTTGGGTGGTGTGGTGTTCGTTTGAAGTTTCCGTGCAAAGACCACTCTTTCTCTTGTGTTGGAAATGTGCTTCTTCTTGAGCTCACGGTACTACCGCGGCCTGCCATGGTACTACCGTGCATGGAGTGTACGGTACTACCGGCCCAGCACGGTACTACCACCTGGGGGAGCGGTACTACCGTTTTGGTGCAGTCCTTCCGCCCAAGAGGTACTACCGCGATGATACGCGGTACTACCGCGCTGTCGGAGGTGCGTGGGGATAAAGGACGGGAACGGGGGGTTCTAACTTCCCCATACCCATTCGTCAGTTTCCCCACTTCGTCTCTCTCTCTCTCGCTCAAGAACGGGGCCAGAGTCCCTCGTCGGATCTCCATCTCCGGCTGCTCTCTTTGGATTTCGACCGGTGGGATCGTTCCCCATCACTTCCTCTTGCCATGGACTAAGGTTTTTCCCCAAATCCCTCTCTTTCTTGTTGGTTCTCTTGTCTCTAGGTTTTTGGGGAGATGCTTGTGTTCTTGAGATTTTAGGCCAAATCTTTGCAAGAGAAGGTTGTAGGAGAGCAGTGTTGCGTAGACATTTTACTTGATATATTGTCCCGTGGTAGATGTGATCAACCGTAGTTCTGCCGTGGTTTCGCGCGTCTGCTCAGATTCAAAAGTAGGCTCGTATCTGACGCGGTGCGGTACTACCGTGCCTCTGATGCGGTACTACCGCTCATTCGGTACTACCGCTCGTTCGGTGCGGTACTACCGCACATTCTGTGGCACTAAGGTCTTACTACCGCTCCAAGCCATGGTACTACCGTATCCTCACACGGTACTAGCGCGACTAGGAACGGTACTAAAATTTTAGTACCGCATGACCAGGCAGCACTATCGTCGTTGTCCCATCTCCCTTGTGGCATTTATCCCGTATGATTTCTACCTGTTTCCCTTGCTTTGCCGTGGTCTTTGCATTGATTCTTCTCGCTCTGTGTGTGTGCTTTCTCTTGTGTCTTAGGTGGTGGCTCTCGCCGTTCCAATCCCAGTCGTGACACTAGCTCCAAGCGACTGCGCAATCCTCAAGATGAAGCACCAGAGGGCTCCAATGCCCCCAAGCGCAATGTCAAGACCACTGCCAGCAAGCAAAAGGAACCTGCTAAGGGCATGGATGAGATTCCCCTCAATGAGTACATTGAACACCGGAAGATCAACCCTTATGTGAATGCTCGTGCTATCCTCAGAGGCACTGAGTTGTTTTGGACCAAGCAGCAGGCTCTCATTTATCTGGATGTAATCAAGAACAAGCAAAACACCTATGTGGATGTCAAGTGGATAGACATGAATCACATGAGGAAGGACAAGTTTCGTGACTACTTTGGAGAAGCTCTGGATTTGGTGGAGCAGTTCGGTATTGAACATGTGATCTCTTTCCACCTTGACTATGATCCTGAGCTTATCTGTCAGTTCTTTGCCTCAGTTCACTTTCACCCCGGGGATGAGCGGAGGATGACCTGGATGACAAATGGCCGTCAGTTGTCTACTACCTGGAAGGAGTTCATGGGTCTGCTCCAAGTTCCTGATGATGGGCTTCGCACACCCGTTGGTGTTCGCCCCCACGCCAATTCTGAGTCTGCTAACAAGAACTTGCTTCAGCCGTACTATGTTGAGAAGGTGCTTCCCAGTGGCAAGTCGACTTGGGTGCTGAACTCTTTTCTGGATATCACGCATCACATCTTCCGCAACACTCTGTTCCCTCGCATTGGCGACAAGGACAAGGTTCATTCCTATCTGGTGGACATGATGCTCCTGTGCACGGAGGCACGTTCGTCTCAGACTCAACCACTTGATGTCTCACACATCATGTGGTGTGAGCTTCGGTTTGCGGTGTACACCCGCAAGGTACCTGTCGGTGTCAAAACCGGCGGATCTCGGGTAGGGGGTCCCGAACTGTGCGTCAAGGCCGGATGGTAACAGGAGACAAGGGACACGATGTTTTTACCCAGGTTCGGGCCCTCTCGATGGAGGTAATACCCTACTCCTGCTTGATTAATATTGATGATATGGGTAGTACAAGAGTAGATCTACCACGAGATCAGAGAGGCTAAACCCTAAAAGCTAGCCTATGGTATGATTGTTGTCTGTTGTCTATCGACTAGCCCGGCCCTGGTTTATATAATGCACCAGAGGCCTAGGTTAACAAGAGTCCTAGCCGAATATGCCGGTGGGGAGAAGTCCTTGTCTTGATCGCCAAGTCTTGTGGAATCTTCCTTGTATGCGGCAGCTGTCCGAACTGGCCCATGAGTATATAGCCACGGGGGTCCTCGGCCCAATCTATCAGATCGGGAGATGACGTGTTGAGTACCCCCTAGTCCAGGACACCGTCAGTAGCCCCCTGAACCGGTCTTCAAGTTAGGGACGCTCCTCGATTCTTCTGAACTGTTCTTCATCTTCGGTCGTCGGTCTTGAAAACTGGTTCAACAAATCTTCTCATCTTCGATCTTGAGGATCGCCGAAATGCATTTGACGAGTTTATACGCCGGGTATCCGAGGAGCCCCTTTAAGTTTCCGGCCTTTATCAATGCCTTATTATTTTTATGCCACACCTCGGGTTTGAAGTTGTTCCCGGGAGGCAGTGTCCTCGAGCTCTAACGCCGGACTGTATTCGAGGTATCTTTTGCAGCCGAGCACCAATGCCGGACCGCTTCCCAGCTCTAACGCCGGAATGTATCCGAGCTCCAACGCCGGACTATGTATCCGAGCTCCAACGCCGGACTGTATCCGAGCTCCAACACCGGACTATATCCGAGGTGTCATATCACCTTGGTTCAAAAAAGTTGAAGGAGTTTAGCCGAGCTTAATGCCGGAAATGCCCTCTATGGAGCCAGCCACTAGCGCCCGAGCTTTATGCCGGGCTGCTTCCGAGGTGGTGCACCACCCCGAATGTGAGCCGATTTTTGTGAATATTTTTTATTGGTGCAATTTATTCTCTGCCGAGATATATAGCCAGTAGCCCTCAAGGTGTGTATCGGTCTAAAACCCGAGATGCACCTGAAGGATGACGTAAGACCGCTGATCCCAGTAGCCGCTGAGACTCAGGTTGATTTGCAAAATCGGCCTGAGGATCAAGTCCTAACTCGGCAGAATACTTCGGGACACAAAAAGCGGTGTGCTTAGTCCTCGAGACTCAGGTTGGGTGCGGCCGACCAACCTGAGGATCAAAATCTCCTCGACAACTGTATTGCACTTAAAATTTTCTGCATTGAACAGGCAATGCAGTAGCCCCCGAGACACTGGTCAGGTGGCAACACCAGATCAGGGGATCGATGTGCCCCTTTAATATTTGTAAATAATAAGCCCAAAGCCCAGTAGCCCCCGAGCCTTAATGCGGGCACGGGTGGCCGAATTAAGGATCAATATCCATAGTAAAATCACAAATTATGTGTAATGACTCTATGTATCCAAGTACTTTACGTCATTAATGCTCGGATCCGCATTGTACAAAACTTTGTTGACCGACCATCGGCTTCCACCTCCTTGGCCAGTAGCCGAGGAGTGTTTGTCCTACTTTATAAAGCCTTTATGAGGGCAAAGATTTACGACAAACAAGGCAATCTGGCCACACGGTTTTATAAACAAAGGTACGCAGAGAGATATGTTATATTACTGTTTAACAGAAGAAATGTATTCCAAAGAAAATAGTCCCGCTATCGGTTCCTTTCTTTGGGTTGTCATGCTAAGCATGATCATGAAACCTCAGCTCGAATGTAAGAGCAAAATATTGAGGATTTAGTTTGGGAGGCCAGTTAATAGCCCCCGGTAGTGTTCGGCGACAGTCGAGGTCAAGCTGTAAACACTTCGGCCAATGTTATGAATGGCCCGTCATAGTCATCGGATCGCTGACCAGTTTACGCTTATTGTGATAGTCAGTTTTCGGCTTTCTCCACTAAGGTGCTTAACCATGTGAGCTGGAAGCACAATCACAGTGGTTCTCCCTTTGCACGCCTAGCCGAACAAAATGGAACGTAGGAAGCAAGTGCAGGAGCCGGGCAACCCAACTATTGACCGAAGACACAATTCGAAACCGATGCATATATAGCAATATCTGAGAATGTTTTTGCCGAATCCCTAAAGGTGTCCGGGGTTCCACTGCGAGACTAATGCTGGAAAAGCACAAATAGTTTTAAAAGTGCCAAAAAGCTTGGAAAACCAAGAAACGTCAATAAAAACATGACGTCCGAACAATATCACGTGTTCGGTGCCAATCCGAAAGCTTGTCTTAGAAAAAAGAAGTGCTCTGTCGTGTTTTAACATGATACATCCTATCTCAAGACTTTGAGCGGGTCAGCCTACGGCTTCAACCTCCTATCCCGAGGGCGGAGTACTTCTCATCAGGCCAGTTTAGCAAACTAAACTCTAGCGGATTTGAGAGAGAAATTAGGCTCCCCGGCTAGTGACCGCACACTCGTGTCGAAAAAAGGAGTGATAAATAATAATAAAACTTTGCAACCACTAAGAAGAAGAACACTTATTATAAAACGGCTCAAATAAACTTAAGATCCCCCAAGTGACTTGGGTAGAAGAATGATTGCATGTACCGAAGTACTTATATCATATCTATGTTCAACCGAACTTTAAACGCGTCTTAACCGACCGTCAGCTTCTCCCTCTTCGGTCAAGGACCGAAAAGTGTTATGTACTCCATCGGTCGAGAATATCGACGGTGTTTCCAATAACCAGGCAATCAGGCCATAAGGCTGTAACAGACAAAGCGCGCTCAGGGAACTTATGCTATATTACCGTGAAGTGTAAGAAGCATCTTCGAAGAAAATAGTACCCCCACCGATACCTTTCTTCGGTGCTCATTGTTATTATGAGACTCGTGCAATAGATTTTTTGTACTCATGAGTTCCGTTGTGTGCCGACCATCATTGAAAACTATAAGAGCGCTAGCTTTCGGCTTCACCCAGTCTAAGGTCCGGCTCGGTTGACCCGATTGCGACAATCGCAGAGGTGCTCCCTTTACTCCCTAGCCGAACAATCGGGAACGTAGGGGTAAATACAGGAGTGAGGCAACCCAGCTTGCAAATCGCTTAAGTCAATATGGTGCATATTGTGGCGTAATACACGAACAAGGAACGAAGCCGTACAAGTATAATCATATGCAAGAGGAAAAGCTTCATAAAGGAAGCCCCCAAGTGAATTGGGTCCTTGAATTTGTGTGTCACAAACAAAGTTTGGACAAGGAAAATTTTTTACAAGCAACTTTTTTCCAAAAAAGTACAATGCTTGGTCGAACCGAACACAAGTTAGAAATTAAAGCTTTGAGCATGAAAGCGACTTAGCTGGTTAATGTGTTCGGTATTGATGACGTGGTCCGAGCTTGATGCGGGGCTAGGTTCCATCTCCCAAGCCGGTCCCGAGGTGGCGGAGCGGAGAGCTCGACACGACGAAGTGGTGACATAGCACGGTCAATGCAGACCGGCAGAGTGACGCCGAAGTCCCCGAATCGTTTTCCTGTGCACAAAAAATAGTGCAAACCGGAGATAATAGTAATAATGATAATTAAAAAAAATGTTGCATAATAAATAATTTATGCAAAGTGAGTAATAAAAGAAATATGGCCCGGCGCCGAAGTCAATGTCGATGCAGGGCGTCGGCGTGATGCGGTAAAGGCGTGGCAAAGCCTGAATTCACAGGTCGGTCCGAGTTCCGGATGCGGTATTCGCCGGACTATGTACGGAGACTGACCGGACCACCATGCGACTGTCGTTAATGCGGCCACCATTTGATAGACCTGTGTACATATGATGGACAAACCAGAGTACTAATTCCTTGGGAAAAATGAATCCAAATAAGCAAAAAATACTGGGATTAATAGCACCTGGTTTATTTGTTGTAGCAATCCGAAGGAAGATGATTCCCAAAATTGGGACTCGCTCTGCACACCCATTGCCTGATGGGCGATAAAACGACGGCATGTCAATGCTGGTAAAGGTTGACTCGCCGAGGCAAAGCCCTCGGCCCAGCTAACGTGACGGAGCTGGTCGGCTAGTGAAGCCGAAGCGTCCGGAGTAGGTTGATGAAGAGATGACGAAACCCCCGGTCCAGCCGAGATGTCGAAGTAGGTCGGCATGATGGACACCAGCTTGAAGAAGCAATAGTGCGGCCCTGTCGATGCAGGTCGTGACGTGGTCGATGCCGGCTTGATGAAGCGACCGTGCGGCGATGCCGGTATGCCCCGCTCCGTGTAATCCGTGGGGCGGCGATGTTGATGATGATTTATCCTTCGCGATGCCGGACTCTTGTTCGGCTTGCCGAGATGATGATCCGAAGAAGTTGAGCTCGGCTAAAGTGACGACGTGTCTAGCGCGGGTCGGCAGCCGTGGAGTAATATTGCCGGACTGGTTTGACACCAGCATGATGTTGAAGTCATGTTCAAAAGATCTTAAAGTTAGTGGGATGTGTTCGGGAACAAAACACAATACCCCATACAAAACTTCCTTCAAAAGGGATGTCCGAAATCCCGTTCATAAAAAAGATGAACTCAGGTCGGATTCGTTTTCGCGCAGAAAACAGATCTGAAAAGTGATGCACTAATCGGAAGGTTCCCGGAGTTTGGACGGTCGGATCGAGCTGAAATTTTGAGAGGTGGTAGATACAGGAATTCCGCAGCCGATCAACAGTTGGATCTTCCAAAGGACGTCCGAGCTAGAAGCTGGACACCACGCCCTAAACTCCTCCAAATTCCCGTCCAGATTTGACAGGGCTCCGGTATATCGTGGATTGCCAGAGATTCCTCCATCGGAACTCGACGAAATTTTCCAGGGTTGTTGTAGACTCAATTCCGCACAATTCCACCAAAGCGATCGTCAAAGCGATACTCAAGAAGGTGGTGGTGGCAGATACGAGTTCGCTGTCCAGAAAAACAGCACGGTCGCTTGAGGGCAATGTTGACGTTGAGCCCCCGAGCTCCATAGATGATTCCTCCGTGATCTTGATAGAGATCGGAGTTGATGTTTGATGAAGGCCCTTGTCCGGACATGGTGATCCGAACACGGGGCGCAATTCTTGGTCGAACCAAGGTGACCAGTCGAGCTGGTGACGAAGATGCCGAAGTCGCAGTTGATCTGCAGGCGAGCCATCGATCCTTTTGTCGATCACACAGCGGAACCCTCAATGAAAGCACCAATGTCGGTGTCAAAACCGGCAGATCTCGGGTAGGGGGTCCCAAACTATGCGTCAAGGCCGGATGGTAACAGGAGACAAGGGACACGATGTTTTTACCCAGGTTCGGGCCCTCTCGATGGAGATAATACCCTACTCCTGCTTGATTAATATTGATGATATGGGTAGTACAAGAGTAGATCTACCACGTGATCAGAGAGGCCAAACCCTAAAAGCTAGCCTATGGTATGATTGTTGTCTGTTGTCTATCGACTAGCCCGGCCCTGGTTTATATAATGCACCAGAGGCCTAGGTTAACAAGAGTCCTAGCCGAATATGCCGGTGGGGAGAAGTCCTTGTCTTGATCGCCAAGTCTTGTGGAATCTTCCTTGTATGCGGCAGCTGTCCGAACTGGCCCATGAGTATACGGCCACGGGGGTCCTCGGCCCAATCTATCAGATCGGGAGATGACGTGTTGAGTACCCCCTAGTCCAGGACACCGTCAGTACCTATCTATGGACCATACATGTTTCTGTTGATCTCCATGACTTGGGAGAAGATGTACCTTGGTGATGAGTTCTTAGCTCCAGACTGGATTCGGCATGAGTCCATCAGTCTCCGCGTCAAGCCCAACTGGGCCAATACTACTACTCTTGCTGAGGCGTCTGCTGCTAGGAGGGCTGTTGGTGAGGAGGAGGCTGGTGCAGAGGATGTTGCTGAGGACTGTGCTGCTAGGTCTTCCCCACCTTCCTCTGAGCCATTGTGGGCCAAGCAGTTGAAGGACAAGATGAAGACTCTCTTCTGCATGCATGCGAAGGGGCAGTACAGGACTCATGTGGCATCCAAGGAGAGTCGCCGCCGCGACAAGAAGGTCATGAGGCTCTTTGGAGAGGATGTCTCTGGCGGTTCTGAGGATGCCATCACGCCAGAGGCTGCATGGATGGCGAAGCAAGGTTTCAAGTGGACTAGTTCTGAGGAGGACATCGAGGAGACCGTCCCGCCGCCGAGTCTGACGAGGAGCACAAGGAGCATTGGGATGATTTCTCTGCCTGAGCCACCCCTTGTGTGTAGGTGTCCTCTCTGCCTTTTTGGCGTCTCGATGCCAAAGGGGGAGAGAGTATAGGGATTTGCGTGCTTGCGTGTCGTGTCGTCTTTGGTGTTTGCTTTGTCGTTTGAACCTCGTTTGCTTTGGTTTAGTTTGCGCCTTTGAGACTTATCCTTCATATGGTGTAAGACATATGCACTCTATTCTATCCTAGTGAGCTTATGATTGTGCTACTTGTTATGCTCGTATTTGCTATCTTGTCTAGTGTTAGCCTTACTTTTGCAAGATATGGCTTGTCTCTATAATATAGGGGGATTTTGATCTTAGTATGTGTGCCGTGCAGTCCAAAGCACCCATCTATTTAGCACACATCTAGGGGGAGCCCGTCTATATTCTAGAGAGGAGGGGTTTGCGTTTGCTTAACCTTATTTCCTCTATGCAAATCCCGTATTGTCATCAATCCACCAAAAAGGGGGAGATTGTAAGGGCATATTTATCCCTAAGGTGTTTTGGTGATTGATGATAATGCTTTTGCGGACTAATCGTGTGCCTTGAGTTTCCCAGACGTTTCATCGCTAGGCACAAGACGGTTTGGTGCCCCTCGAAGACTGTTGAAGACAACATCTTTTCTATGTTTCTTTTTGGTGGATTTGAGTCGTAGGAAAGCCGTACTATTAAGAGGGGGTTCGCGTCGGAAAGGTTTGGGTGGAATCATCACGTACACGTTTTCTTCCTTGTCCCCTCCTTTCCCCTGCTCTTTGGAGCATCCTCCGTTGATCCTCCTTTCCCTTGTCCTGACTGCTGTTGGTGGGCTTGCGGTAGTACTGCTCCCTGTTGAGCGGTAGTACCGCAGGCACCCGCGGTAGTACCGCAGGTGCCCACGGTAGTACCGCTCCTCTGGAGCCACAGTACCGCGGCCCCTAGGCCAAGTACCGCTCCTTCTCGGTAGTAGGGCCGGATGTAATTTTTTACATCCACGCCACTGCGGTAGTACCGCATCCGTTGTGCGGTAGTACCGTGCTCGGCCTGGCTCAGCTGCCAGGCGGTAGTACCGCTCCTCTACGGTAGTATTGTATCAGATTTTTGCTTCTTCCGTTTACCAGCGGAAGTAGGCACGGATGTATCCGCACTCTTCCTAGGCTAGGGGTTTCCTGCCTTGCGGTAGTACCGCAAGGGGGGGGCAGTAGTACCGCGCCTGTGGCAGTACCACCCTCAGCTCTTGTGCTACAGGTTTGCCCTAGCTGTTGCGACTGCAGCGGTAGTACCGCGGGTCCGCACGGTAGTATCGCTTGTCAGCAAGCGGAAGTACCGTGTGGCCCTGCGGTAGTACCGCTGGTCTGGGGCGGTAGTACCGCTGGTCGCGGTCTGGTAGGTGGATAACGGTTGGATTTTTGTCCTAAGCTATAAAAGGGGTGTCTTCTTCGTCTAGTTGACTACCTCTTCCAACCCTAAGCTCCATTTTCGCCCGATCTCACTCCCTAGCCAATCAAACTTGTTGATTTGCTCGGGAGTGGTTGACAAGGCCCCGATCTACACTTCCACCAAGAGAAATTTGATTCCCCCCACTAATCCCTTATGGATCTTGTTACTCTTGGGTGTTTGAGCACCCTAGACGGTTGAGGTCACCGCGGAGCCAGTCCATTGTGGTGAAGCTTCGTGGTGTCGTTGGGAGCCTCCAATTGAGTTGTGGAGATTGCCCCAACCTTGTTTGTAAAGGTTCGCTCGCCGCCTCCAAGGGCACCAATAGTGGAATCACGACATCTCGCATTGTGTGAGGGCGTGAGGAGAATACGGTGGCCCTAGGGGCTTCTTGGGGAGCATTGTGCCTCCACACCGCTCCAACGGAGACGTACTTCGCCTCAAAGGGAAGGAACTTCGGTAACACATCCTCGTCTCCACCGTCTCCACTCTTGGTTATCTCGTGCCTTTACTTGTGCAAGCTTATTTGTGATATATCTCTTGCTTGCTTGTGTTCCTATCTTTGTTGCATCATATAGGTTGCTCACCTAGTTGCATATCTAGACAACCTACTTTGATGCAAAGTTTAAATTGTTAAAGAAAAGCTAAAAATTGTTAGTTGCCTATTCACCCCCCCCTCTAGTCAACCATATCGATCCTTTCACCTACAAAAGTCTCGGTGGAAACTCATTTGGTCTAGTAATAGTCGATGATTTTTCAAGATTTACGTGGGTGTTCTTTCTTGATGATAAATCGCAGGTCCAAAAGATCTTCAAGAACTTCGCTAGGAAGGCCCCAAATCAATTTGAAGTGAAGATCAAGAAGGTTCGCAGCGACAACAGAACAGAGTTCAAGAACGCAAATGTGGATACCTTTCTTGACGAAGAAGGGATTTCACACGAGTTGTCGGCTACGTACACGCCTCAACACAATGGAGTTGTTGAGAGGAAGAACCGAACTCTTATCGAGACGGCAAGAACAATGCTTGATGAGTACAAGACTCCGAAACACTTTTGGGCGGAAGCGGTTGAGACGGCTTGTCATGCAACAAATCGCTTGTATCTTCACAAGCTACTCGGCAAGACGACATACAAGCTCCTCGCCGATAACAAACCCCAAGTTGGATACTTTCGAGTGTTTGCCTCAAAGTGTTACATTCTTCATAAGCATCATCGTTCTAAATTTGCTCCTAAATCTCATGAGGGTTTCCTACTTGGTTATGTCTCAAACTCTCACACTTACTGTGTCTACAACAATTTCACCCGAAAGGTTGAAGAGACTGCTGGGGAACGTAGTAATTTCAAAAAAAAATCCTACACACACGCAAGATCATGGTGATGCATATCAACGAGAGGGGAGAGTGTTGTCTACGTACCCTCGTAGACCGGAAGCAGAAGCGTTAGCACAACGCGGTTGATGTAGTCGTACGTCTTCACGGCCCGACCGATCAAGCACCGAAACTACGACACCTCCGAGTTCTAGCACACGTTCAGCTCGATGACGATCCCCGGACTCCGATCCAGCAGAATGTCGGGGAAGAGTTCCGTCAACACGACGGCGTGGTGACGATCTTGATGTTCTACCGTCACAGGGCTTCGCCTAAGCACCGCTACAATATTATCGAGGATTATGGTGGAAGGGGGCACCGCACACGGCTGAGAGATCAATGATCAATTGTTGTGTCTTTGGGGTGCCCCCTGTACCCGTATATAAAGGAGCAAGGGAGGAGGAGGCCGGCCCTAGGAGGGGGCGTGCCAAGTGTGGAGTCCTACTAGGACTCCCTAGTCCTAGTAGGATTCCACCTCCCATATGGAATAGGAAGAGAGGAAGGGAAAAGGAGAAGGAAGGAAGGGGGCGCCCCCTTTCCCTAGTCCAATTCGGACCAGACTAAGGGGAGGGGTGCGGCCACCCTTGAGGCCCTTTTCCTTCTTTCCCGTATGGCCCAATAAGGCCCAATACGTATTCCCGTAACTCTCCGGTACTCCAAAAAATACCCGAATCACTCAGAACCTTTCCGATGTCCGAATATAGTCGTCCAATATATCGATCTTTACGTCTCGACCATTTTGAGACTCCTCATCATGTCCCCGATCTCATCCGGGACTCCGAACTCCTTCGGTACATCAAAACTCATAAACTCATAATATAACTGTCATCGAAACCTTAAGCGTGCGGACCCTACGGGTTTGAGAACAATGTAGACATGACCGAGACACGTCTCCGGTCAATAACCAATAGCAGAACCTGGATGCTCATATTGGCTCCCACATATTCTACGAAGATCTTTATCGGTCAGACCGCATAACAACATACGTTGTTCCCTTTGTCATCGGTATGTTAGTTGCCCGAGATTCGACCATCGGTATCTCAATACCTAGTTCAATCTCGTTACCGGCAAGTCTCTTTACTCGTTCCGTAATACATCATCCTGCAACTAACTCATTAGTTGCAATGCTTGCAATGCTTAAGTGATGTGCATTACCGAGAGGCCCAGAGATACCTCTCCGATAATCGGAGTGACAAATCCTAATCTCGAAATACGCCAACCCAACAAGTACCTTCGGAGACACCCGTAGAGCACCTTTATAATCACCCAGTTACGTTGTGACGTTTGGTGGCACACAAAGTGTTCCTCCGGTAAACGGGAGTTGCATAATCTCATAGTCATAGGAACATGTATAAGTCATGAAGAAAGCAATAGCAACAAACTAAACGATCAAGTGCTATGCTAACGGAATGGGTCAAGTCAATCACATCATTCTCCTAATGATGTGATCCCGTTAATCAAATGACAACTCATGTCTATGGTTAGGAAACATAACCATCTTTGATCAACGAGGTAGTCAAGTAGAGGCATACTAGTGACACTCTGTTTGTCTATGTATTCACACATGTATTATGTTTCCGGTTAATACAATTCTAGCATGAATAATAAACATTGATCATGATATAAGGAAATAAATAATAACTTTATTATTGCCTCTAGGGCATATTTCCTTCAGTCTCCCACTTGCACTAGAGTCAATAATCTAGTTCACATCGCCATGTGATTTAACATCAATAGTTCACATCACCATGTGATTAACACCCATAGTTCACATCGACATGTGACCAACACACAAAGGGTTTACTAGAGTCAATAATCTAGTTCACATCGCTATGTGATTAACACCCAAAGAGTACTGAGGTGTGATCATGTTTTGCTTGTGAGAGAAGTTTAGTCAATGGGTCTGCCACATTCAGATCCATAAGTATTTTGCAAATTTCTATGTCAACAATGCTCTGCATGGAGCTACTCTAGCTAATTGCTCCCACTTTCAATATGTATCCATATTGAGACTTAGAGTCATCTGGATTAGTGTCAAAACTTGCATCGACGTAACCCTTTACGACGAACCTTTTGTCACCTCCATAATCGAGAAACATATCCTTATTCCACTAAGGATAATTTTGACCAATGTCGAGTGATCTACTCCTAGATCACTATTGTACTCCCTTGCCAAACTCAGGGCAAGGTATACAATAGGTCTGGTACACGACATGGCATACTTTATAGAACCTATGGCTGAGGCATAGGGAATGACTTTCATTCTCTCTCTATCTTCTGCCGTGGTCGGGTTTTGAGTCTTACTCAACTTCACACGTTTGTAACACAGGCAAGAACTCCTTCTTTGACTGTTCCATTTTGAACTACTTCAAAATCTTGTCAAGGTATGTACTCATTGAAAAACTTATCAAGCGTCTTGATCTATCTCTATAGATCTTGATGCTCAATATGTAAGCAGCTTCACCGAGGTATTTCTTTGAAAAACTCCTTTCAAACATTCCTTTATGCTTTGCAGAATAATTCTACATTATCTCCGATCAACAATATGTCTTTCACATATACTTATCAGAAATGCTGTAGTGCTCCCACTCACTTTCTTATAAATACAGGCTTCACCGCAAGTCTGTATAAAACTATATGCTTTGATCAACTTATCAAAGCGTATATTCCAACTCCGAGATGCTTGCACCAGTCCATAGATGGATCGCTGGAGCTTGCATATTTTGTTAGTACCTTTAGGATTGACAAAACCTTCTGGTTGCATCATATACAACTCTTCTTTAATAAATCCATTAAGGAATGCAATTTTGTTTATCCATTTGCCAGATTTCATAAAATGCGGCAATTGCTAACATGATTCGGACAGACTTAAGCATAGATACGAGTGAGAAACTCTCATCGTAGTCAACACCTTGAACTTGTCAAAAACCTTTTTGCCACAATTCTAGCTTTGTAGATAGTAACACTACTATCAACGTCCGTCTTCCTCTTGAGATCCATTTAATCTCAATGGCTCGCCGATCATTGGGCAAGTCAATCAAATTCCATACTTTGTTCTCATACATGGATCTCATCTCAGATTTCATGGCCTCAAGCCATTTCGCGGAATCTGGGCTCATCATTGCTTCCTCATAGTTCGTAGGCTCAACAGGATTACCGTACCACTCTGGTGCGGATCTCACTTTGGTTTACCTACGAGGTTCGGTAGTAACTTGATCTGAAGTTACATGATCATCATCATTAGCTTGCTCACTAATTGGTGTAGCAGTCACAGGAACAGATTTCTGTGATGAACTACTTTCCAATAAGGGAGCAGGTACAGTTACCTCATCAAGTTCTACTTTCCTCCCACTCACTTCTTTCGAGAGAAACTCCTTTTCTAGATAGGATCCATTCAAAGCAACGAATATATTGCCTTCGGATCTGTGATAGAAGGTGTACCCAACATTTTCTTTTGGGTATCCTATGAAGACACACTTCTTCGATTTGGGTTAGAGCTTATCAGGTTGAAACTTTTTCATATAAGCATTGCAACCTCAAACTTTAAGAAACGACAGCTTAGGTTTCTTGCCAAACCATAGTTCATACGGTGTCGTCTCAACGGATTTAGATGGTGCCCTATTTAACGTGAATGCAGCTGTCTCTAATGCATAACCCCAAAATGATAGTGGTAGATCAGTAAGAGACATCATAGATCACACCATATCTAATAAAGTATGGTTATGACGTTCGGACACACCATTATGCTGTGGTGTTCTAGGTGCCGTGAGTAGTGAAACTATTTCACATTGTTTTTAACTGAAGGCCAAACTCGTAACTCAAATATTTTACTTCTGCGATCATATCGAGAAACTTTTATTTTTGTTACGATGATTCTCCACTTCACTCTGAAATTCTTTGAACTTTTCAAATGTTTCAGACTTGTGTTTCATCAAGTAGATATACTCATATCTGCTCAAATCATCTGTGAAGATCAGAAAATAATGATACCTGCCACGAGCCTCAATATTCATCGGACCACATACATCAGTATGTATGATTTCCAACAAATCTGTTGCTCGCTCCATTGTTCCGGAGAACGGAGTCTTAGTCATCTTGCCCATGAGGCATTGTTCGCAAGCATCAACTGATTCATAATCAAGTGATTCCAAAAGCCCATCAGCATGGATTTTCTTCATGCGCTTTACACCAATATGACCTAAACGGCAGTGCCACAAATAAGTTGCACCATCATTATTAACTTTGCATCTTTTGGTTTCAATATTATGAATATGTGTATCACTGTGATCGAGATCCAACGAACCATTTTCATTGGGTGTGTAACCATATAAGGTTTTATTCATGTAAACAGAACAATAATTTATTCTCTTACTTAAATGAATAACCGTATTGCAATAAACATGATCAAATCATATTCATGCTCAATGCAAACACCAAATAACACTTATTTAGGTTCAACACTAATCCCAAAAGTATAGGGAGTGTGCTATGATGATCATATCAATCTTGGAACCACTTCCAACACACATCGTCACTTCACCCTTAACTAGTCTATGTTCATTCTGCAACTCCCGTTTCGAGTTACTACTCTTAGCAACTGAACCAGTATCAAATACCGAGGGGTTGCTATGAACACTAGTAAAATACACATAAATAATTTGTATATCAAATATACCTTTGTTCACTTTGCCATCCTTCTTATCCGCCAAATACTTGGGGCAGTTCCGCTTCCAGTGACCAGTCCCTTTGTAGTAGAAGCACTTAGTCTCAGGCTTAGGACCAGACTTGGGCTTCTTCACTTGAGCAGCAACTTGCTTGTCGTTCTTCTTGAAGTTCCCCTTCTTCCCTTTGCCCTTTTCTTGAAACTAGTGGTCTTGTCTACCATCAACACTTGATATTTTTCTTGATTTCTATCTTCGTCGATTTCAGCATTATGAAGAGCTTGGGAATCGTTTTCGTTATCCCTTGCATATCATAGTTCATCACGAAGTTCTACTAACTTGGTGATGGTGACTAGAGAATTCTGTCAATCACTATTTTATCTGGAAGATTAACTCCCACTTGATTCAAGCGATTGTAGTACCCAGACAATCTGAGCACATGCTCACTGCTTGAGCTATTCTCCTCCATCTTTTAGCTGTAGAACTTTTTGGAGACTTCATATCTCCCAACTCGGGTATTTGCTTGAAATATTAACTTCAACTCCTAGAACATCTCATATGGTCCATGACATTCAAAACGTCTTTGAAGTCCCGATTCTAAGCTGTTTAAGCATGGTGCACTAAACTATCAAGTAGTCATCATATTGAGCTAGCCAAATGTTCATAACATCTGCATCTGCTCCTGCAATAGGTTTGTCACCTAGCAGTGCATCAAAGACATAATTCTTCTGTGCAGCAATGAGGATAAACCTCAGATCACGGATCCAATCCGCATCATTGCTACTAACATCTTTCAACTTAGTTTTCTCTAGGAACATATCAAAAATAAAACAGGGTTGCTAAACGCGAGCTATTGATCTACAACATAGATATGCTAATACTACCAGGACTAAGTTCATGATAAATTAAAGTTCAATTAATCATATTACTTAAGAACTCCCACTTAGATAGACATCCCTCTAATCCTCTAAGTGATCACGTGATCCAAATCAACTAAACCATGTCCGATCATCACGTGAGATGGAGTAGTTTCAATGGTGAACATCACTATGTTGAACATATCTACTATATGATTCACGCTCGACCTTTCGGTCTCCGTGTTCCGAGGCCATATCTGTTATATGCTAGGCTCGTCAAGTTTAACCTGAGTATTCCGCGTGTGCAACTGTTTTGCACCCGTTGTATTTGAACGTAGAGCCTATCACACCCGATCATCACGTAGTGTCTCAGCACGAAGAACTTTCGCAATGGTGCATACTCAGGGAGAACACTTATACTTTGTTAATTTAGTGAGGGATCATCTTATAATGCTACCGTTAATCAAAGCAATATAAGATGCATAAAAGATAAACATCACATGCAATCAATATAAGTGATATGATATGGCCATCATCATCTTGTACTTGTGATCTCCATCTCCGAAGTACCATCATGATCACCATCGTCACCGGCGTGACACCTTGATCTCCATCGTAGCATCGTTGTCGTCTCGCCAATCTTATGCTTCCACGACTGTCGCTACCGGTTAGTGATAAAGTAAAGCATTATAGTGCGATTGCATTGCATACAATAAAGCGACAACCATATGGCTCCTGCCAGTTGCCGATAACTCAGTTACAAAACATGATCATCTCATATAATAAAATTTAGCATCATGTCTTGACCATATCACATCACAACATGCCCTGCAAAAACAAGTTAGACGTCCTCTACTTTGTTGTTGCAAGTTTTATGTGGCTGCTATGGGCTTAGCAAGAACCGTTCTTACCTACGCATCAAAACCACAACGATAGTTTGTCAAGTTGGTGCTGTTTTAACCTTCGCAAGGACCGGGTGTAGCCACACTCGGTTCAACTAAAGTTGGAGAAACTGACACCCGCCAGCCACTTGTGTGCAAAGCACGTCGGTAGATTCAGTCTCGCGTAAGCGTACGCGTAATGTCGGTCCGGGCCGCTTCATCCAACAATACCGCCGAACCAAAGTATGACATGTTGGTAAGCAGTATGACTTATATCGCCCACAACTCACTTGTGTTCTACTCGTGCATAACATCAACGCATAAAACCTAGGCTCAGATGCCACTGTTGGGGAACATAGTAATTTCAAAAAATTTCCTACGCACACGCAAG
>NC_053022.1:394846263-394846363 GCF_003073215.2 Triticum urartu | reverse complement strand
TGTAGTCGTACGTCTTTACGGCCCGACCGATCAAGCACCGAAACTACGGCACCTCCGAGTTCTAGCACACGTTCAGCTTGATGACGATCCCGGACTCCGA
>NC_053022.1:394835149-394845263 GCF_003073215.2 Triticum urartu | reverse complement strand
TAGTAGTAGAAGTAATAGTTGGCGAGGCAACTTCATGGAGACACGATGATGGAGATCATGATGATGGAGATCATGGTGTCATGCCGGTGACGATGATGATCATGGAGCCCCGAAGATGAAGATCAAAAGGAGCAATATGATATTGGCCATATCATGTCACTATTTGATTGCATGTGATGTTTATCATGTTTATACATCTTATTTGCTTAGAACAACGGTAGTAAATAAGATGATCCCTCACTAAAATTTCAAGAAGGTGTTCCCCCTAACTGTGCACTGTTGCGAAAGTTCGTCGTTTCGAAGCACCACGTGATGATCGGGTGTGATAGATTCTTACGTTCGAATACAACGGGTGTTGACGAGCCTAGCATGTACAGACATGGCCTCGGAACACATGCGAAACACTTAGGTTAACTTGAAGAGCCTAGCATGTACAGACATGGCCTCGGAACACAAGAGACCGAAAGGTCGAGCATGAGTCGTATAGAAGATACGATCAACATGAAGATGTTCACCGATGTTGACTAGTCCATCTCATGTGATGATCGGACACGGCCTAGTTGACTCGGATCATGTAATCACTTAGATGACTAGAGGGATGTCTATCTGAGTGGGATTTCACAAGATGAACTTAATTATCCTGAACATAGTCAAAAGGTCTTCGCAAATTATGTCGTAGCTCGCACTTCAGTTCTACTGTTTAGATATGTTCCTAGAGAAAATTTAGTTGAAAGTTGATAGTAGTAATTATACGGACTGGGTCCGTAAACTGAGGTTTGTCCTCATTGCTTCATAGAAGGCTTATGTCCTTAATGCACCGCTCAGTGTGCTGAACCTCGAACGTTGTCTATGGATGTTGCGAACATCTGACATACACATTTGATAACTACGTGATAGTTCAGTTAAACGGCTTAGAGTTGAGGCACCGAAGACGTTTTGAAACGTCGCGAAACATATGAGATGTTTCAAGGGCTGAAATTGGGATTTCAGGCTCATGCCCACGTCAAGAGGTATAAGACCTCCGACGATTTTCTTAGCCTACAAACTAAGGGAGAAAAGCTCAATTGTTGAACTTGTGCTCAGATTGTTTGAGTACAACAATCGCTTGAATCGAGTGGGAGTTGATCTTCCAGATGAAATAGTGATGGTTCTCCGAAGTCATTACCACCAAGCTGCTAGAGCTTCGTGATGAACTATAATGTATCAGGGACATATATGATGATCCTTGAGATATTCGCGATGTTTGACACCACAAAAGTAGAGATCAAGAAGGAGCATCAATTGTTGATGGTTGGTGAAACCACTAGTTTCAAGAAGGGCAAGGGCAAAAAGGGATGCTTCATGAAACGGCAATTCAGCTGCTGCTCTAGTGAAGAAACCCAAGGTTGAACCCAAACCCGAGACTAAGTGCTTCTGTAATAAGGGGAACAGCCACTAGAGCAGAATTACCCTAGATACTTGGTAGATGAGAAGGCTGGCAAGGTCGATAGAAGTATATTGGATGTGTACTTTACTAGTACTCCTAGTAGCACCAGGGTATTAGATACCGGTTCGGTTGCTAAGTGTTAGTAACTCGAAATAAAAGCTATGGAATAAACGGAGACTCGCTAAAGGTGAGATGACGATATGTGTTGGAAGTATTTCCAAGGTTGATCAAATATCGTACGCTCCCTCTACCATCGAGATTGGTGTTTGCGTTGAGCATAGACATGATTGGATTATGTCTATCGCAATACGGTTATTCATTTAAAGAGAATAATGGTTACTCTGTTTATTTGAATAATACCTTCAATGGTCTTACACCTGAAATGAATGGTTTATTGAATCTCGATCGTAGTGATACACATGTTCATGCCAAAAGATAGTAATGATAGTACCACCTACTTGTGGCACTGCCACTTAAGTCATATCGGTATAAAACGCATGAAGAGGCTCCATGTTGATGGATCTTTGGACTCACTCATTTTTGAAAAGTTTGAGACATGCGAACCATGTCTATTGGTGTATATGCATGAAGAAACTCCATGCAAATGGACCGTTTGGACTCACTTGATTTTGAATCACTTGAGACATGCAAATCATACCACATGGGCAAGATGACTGAAAGCCTCGTTTTTAGTAAAATGGAACTAGAAAGCAACTTGTTGGAAGTAATACATTTTGATGTGTGCAATCCAATGAGTGCTGAGGCATGTAGTGGATATCGTTATGTTCTTACTTGACAGATGATTTGAGTAGATGTTGAGTATATTTACTTGATAAATCATGAGTCTGAATTATTGAAAGGTTCAAGTAATTTCAGGGTGAAGTTGAAAGATCGTCGTGACAAGAGGATAAAAGATCTATGATATGACCATAGAGATGAATATCTGAATTACGAGTTTGGCACAGAATTAAGACATTGTGGAAATTGTTTCACAACTAATACAGCCTGGAACACCATAGTGTGATGGTGTGTCCGAACATCATAACTGCACCCTATTGAATATGATGCATACCATGATGTCTCTTATCGAATTACCACAATAGTTTATGGGTTAGGCATTAGAGACAACCACATTCACTTTAAAAGGGGCACCACGAAATTCCGATGAGATGACACCATATGAACTATGGTTTAGAGAAACCTAAGCTGTCATTTCTTAGAAGTTTGGGGTTGCGACGCTTATGTGAAAAAGTTTCAGGCTGATAAGCTCGAACCCAAAGCGGATAAATGCATCTTCATAGGACACCCAAAACAGTTGGGTATACCTCCTGTCTCAGATTCGAAAGCAATAAGGGATTGTTTCTAGAATCGGGTCCTTTCTCGAGGAAAAGTTTCTCTCGAAAGAATTGAGTGGGAGGATGGTGGAGACTTGATGAGGTTATTGAACCGTCTCTTCAAATAGTGTGTGGCAGAGCACAGGGAGTTGTTCCTGTGGCACCTACACCAATTGAAGTGGAAGCTTATGATAGTGATCATGAAACTTCAGATCAAGTCACTACCAAACCTCGTGGGATGACAAGGATGCGTACTACTTCAGAGTGGTACGTAATCCTGTCTTGGAAGTCATGTTGCTAGACAACAATGAACCTACGAGCTATGGAGAAACGATGGTGGGCCTGGATTCCAAAATGGCTCGAGGCCATATAATCCGAGAGAGGATCCATATATGAAAACAAAGTGTAGACTTTGGGAGAACTACTTGATGGTCGTAAGGCTGTTAGGTACATATGGATTTTAAAAGAAAGACGGACAATGATGGTAGGTATCACCATTAAGAAAGCTCGACTTGTCGTTAAGATGTTTTCTGACAAGTTCAAGGAGTTGGCTGCGATGAGACTTTCTCACTCGTAGCGATGCTAAGAGTCTGTTGGAATTATATTAGCAATTACTGCATTATTTGTGAAATCTTGCAGATAGGATGCCAAAAACCATTGTTTCCTCGACGATGTTTGAGGAAAGGTTGTATGTGATACAACCGGAAGGTTTTGTTAATCCTGAAAGATGCTAATAAGTATGCAAAGCTCCAGCAATCCTTCTAAGGACTGGAGTAAGCATCTCGGAGTTGGAATGTATGCTTTGATAAGATGATCAAAGTTTTGGGTGTATACAAAGTTTATGAGAAACTTGTATTTCCAAAGAAGTGAGTGGGAGCACTATAGAATTTCTGATAAATATATATTGACATATTGTTGATCAGAAATGACGTAGAATTTCTGGAAAGCATATAGGGTTATTTGGAAAGTATTTTTCAATGGAAAGCCTGGATTAAAATATTTGAACATTGAGCATCAAGATCTATAAGGATAGATCAAAATTCTTAATGGTACTTTCAAATGAGCACATACCTTGACATGATCTTGAAGGTGTTCAAGATGGATCAGTCAAAAGAAGGAGTTCTTGCCTGACTTGTAAGGTATGAAGTTGAGACTTAAAGCTCGACCACGGCAGAAGAAAGAGAAAGGACGAATGTCGTCCCCTATGCTTTTGTCACAGGCTCTATACGGTATGCCATGCTATGTACCGCACCTAAAATGTGCCTTGCCATGAGTCAGTCAAGGGGTACAAGAGTGATCCAAGAATGGATCACAAGACAGCGGTCAAAGTTATCCTTAGTAACTAGTGGACTAAGGAATTTTCTTGATTATGGAGGTGGTAAAAGAGTTCGTCATAAAGGGTTACGCCGATGCAAACTTTGACACTAATCCAGATTATTCTGACTAGTAAACTGGATTCGTATAGTAGAACAGTTATTTGGAATAGCTCCAAATGTAGCGTAGTAGTTGCATCTACAAGATGACATAGAAATTTGCGAAGTACATACGGATCTGAAAGATTCAGACCCGTTGACTATAACATCTCTCACAAGCATAACATGTTCAAACCCAGAACTCATCGAGTGTTAATCACATGGTAATGTGAACTAGATTATTGACTCTAGTAAACTCTTTGGGTGTTAGTCACATGGGGATGTGACCTTGAGTGTTAATCACATATCGATGTGAACTGGATTATTGACTCTAGTGCAAGTGGGAGACTGTTAGAAATATGCCCTAGAGGCAATAATAAATTAGTTATTATTATATTTCCTTGTTCATGATAATTGTTTATTATCCATGCTAGAATTGTATTGATAGGAAACTCAGATACATGTGTGGATACATAGACAACACCATGTCCCTAGTAAGCCTCTAGTTGACTAGCTCGTTGATCAATAGATGGTTACGGTTTCCTGACCATGGACATTGGATGTCATTGATAATGGGATCACATCATTAGGAGAATGATGTGATGGACAAAGACCCAATCCTAAGCCTAGCACAAGATCATGTAGTTCGTATGCTAAAGCTTTTCTAATGTCAAGTATCATTTCCTTAGACCATGAGATTGTGCAACTCTTGGATACCGTAGGAATACTTTGGGTGTGCCAAACGTCACAACGTAACTAGGTGGCTATAAAGGTACACTACAGGTATCTCCGAAAGTGTCTGTTGGGTTGGCACGAATCGAGACTGGGATTTGTCACTCCGTGTAAACGGAGAGGTATCTCTGGGCCCATTTGGTAGGACATCATCATAATGTGCACAATGTGATCAAGGAGTTGATCATGGGATGATGTGTTACGGAACGAGTAAAGAGACTTGCCGGTAACGAGATTGAACAAGGTATCGGGATACCGACGATCGAATCCCGGGCAAGTATTGTACCGATAGACAAAGGGAATTGTATACGGGATTGATTAAGTCCTTGACATCGTGGTTCATCCGATGAGATCATCGTGGAACATGTGGGAGCCAACATGGGTATCCAGATCCCGCTGTTGGTTATTGACCAGAGAACGTCTCGGTCATGTCTGCATGGTTCCTGAACCCGTAGGGTCTACACACTTAAGGTTCGGTGACGCTAGGGTTATAGAGATATTAGTATGCGGTAACCCGAAAGTTGTTCGGAGTCCCGGATGAGATCCCGGACGTCACGAGGAGTTCCGAAATGGTCCGGATGTAAAGATTTATATATGGGAAGTCTTGTTTTGGTCGCCGGAAAAGTTTCGCGCATTATCGGTATTGTACCGGGAGTGCCGAAAGGGGTCCGGGGGTCCACCTGCCCCGGAGGGCCACATGGGCTGTAGGGGTGTGCGCCTTGGCCTATATGGGCCAAGGGCACCAGCCCCAAGAGGCCCATGCGCCAAGAGTCAAAGGAAAAGGAAGAGTCCTAAAGGGGGAAGGCACCTCCGAGGTGCCTTGGGGAGGAGGGACTCCTCCCTTGGCCGCACCCTTCCTTGGAGGAAGGGACAAGGCTGCGCCCCCCCCCCCTCTCCCTTGGCCCTATATATAGTGGGGGAAGGGAGGGCAGCAACACCTAAGCCCTGGCGCCTCCCTCTCCCTCCCATGACACATCTTCCTCCTCCCGCAGCGCTTGGCGAAGCCCTGTTGGAATCCCGCTACTTCCACCACCACGCCATCGTGCTGCTGGATCTCCATCAACCTCTCCTCCCCCCTTGCTGGATCAAGAAGGAGGAGACGTCGCTGCTCCGTACGTGTGTTGAACGCGGAGGTGCCGTCCGTTCGGCGCTAGGATCATCGGTGATTTGGATCACGACGAGTACGACTCCATCAACCCCGTTCTCTTGAACGCTTCCGCGCGCGATCTACAAGGGTATGTAGATCCACTCCTCCCTCGTTGCTAGATGACTCCATAGATAGATCTTGGTGACACGTAGGAAAATTTTGAATTTATGCTACGTTCCCCAACACGCCACGCGCACGAGGCCTCCCCTCCCTTCCCCCCTGCGTCGGCGGGCCGCCGGATTTGCAGATCTGTGGCACTTCATCGCGGGACGCCGGATTTGGCTTTTTCCGGCCGCCGGTTGCTGCCCCAAGCGATGGAGTGGTCGGGGAGCCTCTCCCACAGCCCAGGCAAGGGCGCATTGCCGCATGCAGGTACGGGTTCGTCCGCCCGCCGTTGCTGAAGGTTTGCGGGCATGGATTTGTCCGGCCGTCCACCGGGCTCGGCGCTCGCACAACGTCTTTGTGGCTTGCCGATGCCGCTCATAGAGTGCGATGACTGCACGCGAAAAGTGCTGCGGCTCACTTCGGGCACGCCGAAGCACCCCGGGTGGGTGTTCTTCAAATGCGAAAATGACGGGGTACGTGCACTTGCCGCAGCTCATTCTTTAGTTCAATTGCGGTAGCTCACTTCGAGCTTGCTCATTCTTTTGTGTAGGACGATGGATACTCATTTTGGTTTTGGAAAGGCCAATACATTGATTTATTGATAGAAAGAAACTTAATAGATGTTGGTGCACTCCTTAGTAGAATCGAAGGCAATTGATGCGGCTGCATGTGCAACTAGAGGGGAAGCAACATCTACTTCTTTCGAACCAAAGATGAAGAAAGAGGAATGCAAAATCAAGAATCCACAGATCAACAACGAATGCATGGAGAAGATATTAGTCAAACTCGTGGGAGCAGTTATGGAAGTTGGAAATCTTCTGAAATGCATACTTGTGGTTCTTGTTTTCTTTGGTTTTGCTATTCTAGCAAAGATTTGGTGATGTCTTTTGTATCTAATGTTGTTGCAAAAGTAAAGAAATGCATTATGCTAGATCAACTTAAGTTGCAAATATAGGTTTTGCGGGCCGGAAGGAGCTGCGCCAGATCAGACGCCGCAAGCCGACCCGTAAAAAAGATATTCCGGGGATATCCTTTTTTACGGGTCCATTATGCGGGGTTTGCAACTGTGGTCGTCCGCGCTGGCCCGCAAAGGCGTTTTTGCGTGAACTGCAAACACGTTTTGTGGGCCGGAAGGATGCGGGGTCTGCTAGAGTTGCTCTTAATAGCTCTCCTTGTATTTTGGATCATATTTTGACCATGATTTTAATTTATAAAATATAATTTATATGTAGCAAAAATAATATCATTGTAAACTACATACAAATACGAATCCAACAACATAATTTTTAGTAACATGCATTAACACTTTGCTAGTCAAATATGTGTTCACACTTTGACCCAAAATACGATGGAGACGACTAATAAACCCAGATGGGGGTAGTACTCTTTACAAATTACAATACAAGGCTTGTTGCTACTTTTTTTGAGGAAAAAGAGTAAAATTACATTACTCTTGAGCCAAACAAACAGTCGGCAGCCAACACTGCTCTCAGGTCATCCGGGACGTTAGCCATCCAATGCGTGTCCCCTTTACTTCTAGCTCGGGCTGTGAGACAGTGCGCCAGCTTGTTTTACTTTCGATTTGTGTATCTCACCTGTGCTCCTTGGAATTTCTTTAGCTCCTCTTTGATGTCATGAAACACCGAAAAGCAGGCAGAGCGGTTACAAGAATCAGGTTGTAGTTCCTTCGTCAGAAAAGAGCAGTCAGTCTCAGCAATAATAGGTCCCCTGTATAGCGCCGCCAAGGTCTGCAGACCACAGAGCAGAGCCCGACCCTCAGCTTCCTCCACTGAAGAGCAGCGATCGATTCCTTTGGACAGCGAGAAGAAAACAAGTCCTCTGTGATCGCGAGCAACAACGCCCACATGAGACACTCCGCTGTCAGCTAAGAAGGAAGCATCGGTATTCAGTTTGACAGTATCGCCCTCAGGGAGAATCCACTGAATTGCTACACCTGAAGCAGGATCCGAACCATTTTCCTGCTGCATTACCGCAATAGCTTCAACTTTAGTCCGATCTTTCCTAGCCAAAGCAACCTCAGTATGCCCCAAGGCCTGTTTGTCCTTTGGACCTGACGAAAGCACCATGTAGCAGATGTTCAGTTCCTCTTCAAATTGCTCCAAAAAATGAACTGATCTGCTGATTAACTCCTTCCCTGTACTATGGATGCAGTCATCACGTAGGAACCAACACCTCCACAGCAGCAGTAAGGTTTTGACCCTCATTTCCATATTGCAAGTTCCTAGGAGATTCTGAAGCCAGTCCACCCCAGTGTATCTAAACTACAACTCGCTAGGAAGATCCCAGATTTTCCGCATTTCACTCCTTAGAGCCTTGCTTTTTGTACAGGAAATCACTGCGTGATATTCATCTTCATCTCCGTTGCCACAAATATTGCAGGTGCTGTCAACTTCCAGGGTACGTTTCCATTTGTTCATTTTGGTTGGCAGGGTGTCTGTCGCGATTCTCCAACCAAAAATCTTAATTATTTCAGGAACCTTTGCTTTCCAAATAATATCCCATATGCACCGGTCATTGGCTGCATTTGTGGAACTTGAAGCTGGCCGGTTTTCCTGGTTTTGAAGGGATGCCACCAGTCTATACGCGCTCTGGACCATGAAGGTTCCTGATTTCTCAAAGTGCCATGCCACCGTGTCCTCCGCCTCCGAAATTGGAAGTTTAATATTGCAAATCGCTTCAGCATCAAAACAATAGAACAATTGGTGGATCAACTCCGAATTCCAACCATTGTCGTCAGTATTCATCAACTGATTAACCCATCTTAATCTAGTGCGGCGAATAAATTATGCAGGATTCGGTCCTTCCTCACGCGGGATCCATTGATCACGTTGAATGTTAACCTTTCTTCCATTACCGATCCTCCAAACAAGGCCCGCCTTAAGAAGCTCAAGCCTGTGCTCGATTCCCAGCCAGGCCGGAGATGCATTTGATGCAAATACCGTGTCCAAAAGCTCGCCATTGGGGTAGTATTTGGATTTCAGAATTCTCGCACACAAGCTATTCGGTCTTTGAATCAATCTCCAGGCATGTCGTGCGAGCAGAGCTTGGTTGAAGAGCTTCATATCTTTAAAACCAATACCACCACCTCTTTTTGGCTTGATCATGTGATACGTCTCCAACGTATCTATAATTTTTGATTGCTCCATGCTATATTATCTACTGTTTTGGACTATATTGGGCTTTATTTTCCACTTATATATTATTTTTGGGACTAACCTATTAACCGGAGGCCCAGCCCAGAATTGTTGTTTTTTTTCCTATTTCAGTGTTTCAAAAAACCGGAATATCAAACGGAGTCCAAACGGAATGAAACCTTCGGGAACGTGATTTTCTCACCGAACGTGATCCACGAGACTTGGACCCTACGCCAAGGCATCAGAGAGGCGGTCACAAGGGTGGGGGGCGCGCCCCCTGCCTCATGGGCCCCTCGGAGCTCCTCCGACGTACTTCTTCCTCCTATATATACATACGTACCCCCAAACTATCAGAAGGGGAGCCAAAAACCTAATTCCACCACCGCAACTTTCTGTATCCACGAGATCCCATCTTGGGGCCTGTTCCGGAGCTCCGCCGGAGAGGGCCGTCATCACGGAGGGCTTCTACATCATCATAGCCTCTCCGATGAAGTGTGAGTAGTTTACCTCAGACCTTCGGGTCTATAGTTAGTAGCTAGATGGCTTGTTCTCTCTCTTTGAATCTCAATACAAAGTTATCCCCCTCTCTTGTGGAGATCTATTCGATGTAATCTTCTTTTTGCGGTGTGTTTGTTGAGACCGATGAATTGTGGGTTTATGATCAAGTCTATCTATGAATAATATTTGAATCTTCTCTGAATTCTTTTATGTATGATTGGTTATCTTTGCAAGTCTCTTCGAATTATCCGTTTGGTTTGGCCAACTAGATTGGTAGTTCTTGCCATGGGAGAAGTGCTTAGCTT
>NC_053022.1:394820796-394834149 GCF_003073215.2 Triticum urartu | reverse complement strand
TCCGTTCCACCTACAACCCATAAGGCCCTCCGGGGTAGGTGGACCCTCCCGTTGGACCCCCGGAACCCCTCCGGTGGTCCCGATACAATACCGGCATACCCCCGAATATTTCCGGTGACCGTATGATGACTTCCCATATATAAATCTTCACCTCCGGACTATTCCGGAACTCCTCGTGACGTCCGGGATCTCATCTGGGACTCCGAACAACATTCGGTAATCACATACAAATCTTCCTAATAACCCTAGCGTCATCGAACCTTAAGTGCGTAGACCCTACGCGTTCGGGAACCATGCAGACATGACCGAGACAACTCTCCGGCCAATAACCAACAGCGGGATCTGGATACCCTTGTTGGCTCCCACATGTTCCATGATGATCTCATCGGATGAACCATGATGTTGAGGATTCAAGCAATCCCGTATAGAATTCCCTTTGTCAATCGGTATGTTACTTGCCCGAGATTCGATCGTCGGTATCCCAATACCTCGTTCAATCTCGTTACCGGCAAGTCACTTTACTCGTTCCGTAACACATCATCCCGTGACCAACCCTTTAGTCACATTGAGCTCATTACGATGATGTCTTACTGAGTGGGCCCAGAGATACCTCTCCGTCATACGGAGTGACAAATCCCAGTCTTGATTCGTGCCAACCCAACAGACACTTTCGGAGATACCCGTAGTGCACCTTTATAGCCACCCAGTTACGTTGTGACGTTTGGCACACCCAAAGTATTCCTACAGTATCCGAGAGTTGCACAATCTCATGGTCTAAGGAAAATATACTTGACATTAGAAAAGCTCTAGCAAATGAACTACACGATCTTGTGCTATGCTTAGGATTGGGTCTTGTCCATGACATCTGTAACATCCCAAAATTCAAATTTTTGGAATGTTATAATAAATAGATAGATTTGACTCATTGTTTGATTGATTGTCTGAAAGTGAGTGAATTCGAAACTTTTAAAAGTTAAATGAGAGGGAATAAAAGGACTTTCCAAACTTTCATATTTGCTTTCTGATCTCCATGAATTCAAATTCCTTTCAAATACAAAACCCTTGAGCGAAGATGATATGACTTCTTCCATTTAATTAAATGAAAGGGTATTTGAAAATAATTGAATTTCATTTGGAAATATTTCAATTCATAAACTTCATGCAACTCAATGATTTTCATGAGAGAAGATAAAATGACTTCTTCAAATTATATGAAATATGAGTTGGGAGTTTCAAAGAATTAAATTCAAAGTTCTTTTGAATTTATTTTCAATTTGGATTTATTTGAGTTTTATTCAAATTATTTTTCTCCAAAAATAAAATACATGGAAAATAGGGTAACATGATTCCCTACAATGGAAAATTGGAGAAAAATTAATTTGAAATCATTTGGTATTTTTAAATTGATTTTTGTTGGATTTTATTAGACCAGTAGCACTCTTTGAATTATTAGAATTTTTGTGAATTTTATTTAATGCTAGGAAAATGTTCATTTTGTAGACAATCTTTTTCTGAAAATTTTGATATATTATATGCCTATATAATATTTTTAGTTATTTGGTTTTTATTATTTTAGTTCTTTGAAAAAAATGTTTTTTTAAAAAAGGTTTCCCTTGCCGACTGGGCCGGCCCAGCCGAAGCCAGGCCACGGCCCAGCCCAGCCGCACCGCCTCCCTCCTCTCGAGCGGGAGACCCGCTCGGGCATGCGCCGCCGCCATCCCATGGCCGGACTCCGCGCCGCGCTTGCCCCTCGCCCACGCCTTGCGCCTCCTCCCCCTCCTTAAATAGCGGAGCACCGGGCCCCCGACGTCGCGCCCTCGATCCCGCTCCTCCCCGCATCGCCGCAACCGTCGCCTCTGCCGCTGCTTGCTGCTCGTCGCCGCCGCTGCTTTGCATCGCCGCGCCGCGCCGCTGCTATGCCGGTGCAGCACTCCGCCGCCGCGCCGCTGCTCTGCTGCGTCGCCTGCCGCTGCTGCCGCATCAGTTCGCGGGAGCCGCCGTCTTGCCGCGCCGCCCGCCGAAGCTAACCGCCGCCAACGCCGGACTTTTTTCATTGAACCGGTATAAACCGAGTTAACCTACCCCAGTTTTTCTTCGGTTTATATATATATATATATATATCGGTTTTTCTTTTAGAACGGTTTTATATATTTAGTTAGTTTATTTTGCGAGCGTTCACCAGTTAGGCCTCTTTAGTGAACGGTTTTCTTCGAATATGCCTCTGTAGCGAACGATCATTAGATAGGTTTTTCTTTTCTTTTTAATTTCGGCCAGGGACCTATATGTGAGGATTTTCTTTACAGATCAGCCCCTGTTTGTCAAACGACTATAACTTTTACTCGTTAGTCCAAATTCAACGAAACCAATGCCCACTTCTTCGTTACGATCTCCTCTATCCAGTAAAACAACTTAAACATGTTTTTGAAAAGTTTAAAATTTGAATTAGATCAGATTTGAATTCAAACTTCGTTTGATCATAACTTGTGTTTCGTAGCTCCGTTTGAGTTGATTCTTTTTGCAAATCGAAGCTCTTGACCTAAACCTTCTGATAAGGCCAAATTCACATAATTTTGGTACTATTAGAAATTGTTTTATGTTGCAAGAGTTATTTTCTTGGTTTTGAAGTTTTCCGAATCGTCTTCTTCGTTCTTTCTGATCTTTTGAGCGATTGCTTATGTGTGGTTACTATTGCTTGCTTACGATAGATTGACTGGAGTGAGACGAGTAGATCTATCAAGAGTTTTGATTGCGAATCATCTTCGTCAACATTGCAGGCAAGTTCACACCTTGATCATATTCCTTTCGCCCAGTTTTTATGCATTAGTTTCATCCTCAAACATTGCATGATTAGGATCTAATTAAATTGTGGGATGGAAAGTAGTTGAGGTAGTACCTATTACCTGTTTATTATCAAACCTTTGGGAGTTACTTCTATGTTTGCCTATTATGCCATGCTATGCTAGTAGACGTGGATTGGGTGAGTGATATCCATGACAGATGTGAGTTTTGTTAATTCAATGGTTTATCTAAGGTGGCAACTTAAACACACATCTGGGTGGATTGAGGTACCTGGGTATTCCCGGATTGCCTGTCTAGGCACCGGGGTAGACCAGGATTGCCTGTTTTTTTATGGACCGCCACCCAGGCTCAAAGGGATCATGAGACTATTCATACTAGAAACTTCCGTGTGCAGCCACAAGCTATTATGGGCTCTAGCATAGTTGACTAAGTCGTGCGAACTCTTACAGTGGTAGACTAGCAGATGTAGGGGATGTAGGTGGTACGGTCTACCCGATCGTAAGGTGCTAGCGCTTCTGAAAGACTATGTCTCGGTCATCCGTTTTCTCAAACACCATGTAGTGCGAGAAACCCAACGGAGGCGATCGAGTCTTGTGGGGAAAAGTGCGCAAACCTCTGCAGAGTGTATGAACTAATCATGATTAGCCGTGTCCCCGGTTATGGACATCTTGAGTATCTAGTACCTGGATTATCATGTGAATCTCATCATGTTACTTTAAATGAATATTGTTGGGTTTTAATGATGACGCTTAATTGGGATTGAGAATGTTGTCAACCATTCTCAATGTTTAACAACCACCATGATAGTTAAATAAAATTTATTCCTTTATAGTAGGGAAAAATTGGCTTTTCGCAAAACCCTTATAACCGTAGAGCTTTTCCACCAGCCATATATGCATGTAGTGATAGCCATTATTCATCATTCTCTATGGTGTGAATTTGCCAGTACATTCAATGTACTGACCCTCTGTGGCTGCAATGTCTCATGTTGCAGGATTTTCTTATGACGAGTAAGTGATACGTTAGGGTTACGATTTCTACACTCAACTTTGCCGTTGGTGATGGGAATCCACAACCTTGTTACTTCCGCTATTTGGATTGAGGTAATAGTATTTACGTTACATATACATGTGATTTACCTCTGTTATAAATCCTCGAGTACTGTGTGTGTCAGCATACCGATCCAGGGATGACACTTAAGCACAGAGACTTGATCCATTCGGGTCGGGTCGCTACAACATCTTTCCCTAATGATGTGATCCTGTTATCAATAACATCCAATGTCCATAGTCAGGAAACCATGACCATCTGTTGATCAACGAGCTAGTCAACTAGAGGCTCACTAGGGACATGTTGTGGTCTATGTATTCACACATGTATCACGATTTTCAGATAATACAGTTATAGCATGAACAATAGACAATTATCATGAACAAGGAAATATAATAATAACCATTTTATTATTGCCTCTAGGGCATATTTCCAACACCTTCCCCTATATATAAAGGAGGGGAGAGAGGGCAGCCGCACCCATATAGATCTATTCGTGCTACAGCGCTGCCCCTCCTCTCCCTCGTAGCCATCTTCTTCTTCGTAGTGCTTAGCGAAGCTCTGCTGAGATTTCTCCACCACCACCGCTACCACGCCGATGTGCTGCTGGAGGAATCGAGCTACTACTTCACCATCGTTCGCTGGATCGAGGAGGTGAAGGCGCCATCAAGCCGTACATGTGTTGAACGCGGAGGTGTTGTCCGTTCGGCGCTAGATCGGGAGTTCGGGGGACGGATCGTGATTGGATCACGAAGACGTTCGACTACATCAATCGCGTTTCTTATCGCTTTCGCTTAGCGATCAAGGGTATGTAGATGCAATCTCTCCTCTAGTAGATGTACATCTCCTAGATTGATCTTGGTGAGCATAGGAATTTTTTTGTTTCCCATGCAACGTTCCCCAACAGTGGTACAAAGTTAGGTCTATGCGTAGATGACATCACGAGTAGAAAAGGAGTTTGTGGGTGTTGATATTCAGATTGCTTCCTTCCTTGGTCTTTTCTTGATTTGGAGGTATCTGATACGTCTCCGTCGTATCTACTTTTCCAAACACTTATGCCCTTGTTTTGGACTCTAACTTGCATGATTTGAATGGAACTAACCCGGACTGACGCTGTTTTCAGCAGAATTGCCATGGTGTTATTTATGTGCAGAAACAAAAGTTCTCGGAATGACCTGAAACTTCACGGAACATCTTTTTGGAAATAACAAAAAATCCTTGCAAAAGATGAAGACCAGGGGGCCCACACCCTAGCCCCCTGGAGCTCCTCCAACCTCAACTCCAACTCTATATATTTGCTTTCGGGGAGAAAAAAAATCAGAGAGAAGCATTCATCGCATTTTACGATACAGAGCCACCACCAAGCCCTAAAACCTCTCGGGAGGGGTGATCTGGAGTCCGTTCGGGGCTCCGGAGAGGGGAATTCGTCGCCATCGTCATCATCAACCTTCCTCCATCACCAATTTCATGATGCTCACCGCCGTGCGTGAGTTATTCCATCGTAGGCTTGCTGGACGGTGATGGGTTGGATGAGATTTATCATGTAATCGAGTTAGTTTTGTTAGGGTTTGATCCCTAGTATCCACTATGTTCTGAGATTGATGTTGCTATGACTTTGCCATGCTTAATTCTTGTCACTATGGCCCGAGTGCCATGATTTCAGATCTAAACCTATTATGTTTTCATCAATATATGAGAGTTCTTGATCCTATCTTGCAAGTCTATAGTCACCTACTATGTGTTATGATCCGGCAACCCCGAAGTGACAATAATCGGGACCACTCACGATGATGACTATAGTTTGAGGAGTTCATGTATTCACTATGTGTTAATGCTTTGGTCCGGTACTCTATTAAAAGGAGGCCTTAATATCCCTTAGTTTCCATTAGGACCCCGTTGCCACGGGAGGGTAGGACAAAAGATGTCATGCAAGTTCTTTTCCATAAGCACGTATGACTATATTCGGAATACATGCCTACATTACATTGATGAATTGGAGCTAGTTCTGTGTCACCCTATGTTATGACTGTTACATGATGAACCGCATCCGGGATAATTCTCTATCACCGATCCATTGCCTACGAGCTTTCCATATAGTGTTCTTCACTTATTTACTTTTCCGTTGCTATTGCTATCATCACTACAAAATACCAAAAACATTACTTTTGCTATCATTACCTTTTGCTACCGTTACCACTACTATCATATTACTTTGCTACTAAATACTTTGCTGCAGATATTAAGTTTCCAGGTGTGGTTGAATTGACAACTCAGCTGCTAATACTTGAGAATATTCTTTGGCTCCCCTTGTGTCGAATCAATAAATTTGGGGTTGAATACTCTACCCTCGAAAGCTTTGCGATCCCTATACTTGTGGGTTATCAAGACTATTTCTGGCGCCGTTGCCGGGGAGCATAGCTCTATTCTTTGAGTCACTTGGGATTTATATCTGTATCATTATGAAGAACTTGAAACCAAGAACAAGATTTATCCCTCAACTACGAGGGGAGGTAAGGAACTGCCATCTAGCTCTGCACTTGATTCACCTTCTGTTTTGAGTAAGCTTGCGACACCTAACTGCTTCTGCTATTAATTCTGATATGTCGCATGTTATTGATGATGCACTTCTGCTATGCATGATACTTATGATGAAACTACTTCTATGCTTGATACTACTGTGCCACTTGGTGAATTTCTTGATGAACAACTTGCTAGGGCTAGAGAGAATGAAATTATTGAAACTGATAATATTGATGAAAGTGATGATGAAGATTCTCCCCCTAGATATGAATTGCCATGTTGTTCCTGAGGGTTATGTTATGGATGAAGAAACTGCTAGAGACTTTTCTTGCTTGCAATGATAGGAGTGATCTTAAGAAATTATTAGCTAAGCTGAAAAAAAACTCTGAATGCTAGAATGAAATATGATCCTGCTTATGCTACTTCACCTATCTTTGTTATGATAAGTATGATGATTTCTCTGTTTATCCTGAGATAATTATTTTATTTGAATCTGATCCTTTCTATGGCTATGAATCTGAAATTTTGTGGCACATCTTACTAAATTAAATGATATAGCCACCCTGTTCACTAATGATGAGAAAACTCGCTACTATTATATCCTTAAGATATTTCCATTCTCATTAAAGGGTGATGCTAAGATATGGTTTAATTCTCTTGATTCTGGTTGTGTGCATAGTCCCCAGGATATGATTTATTACTTCTCTGCTAAATATTTCCCCGCTCATAAGAAACAAGCTGCTTTAAGGGAAATATATAATTTTGTGCAAATTGAAGAAGAGAGTCTCCCACAAGCTTGGGGGAGGCTTCTCCAATTACTTAATGCTTTGCCTGATCATCCTCTTAAGAAAAATGAAATACTTGATATCTTTTATAATGGACTAACTGATGCTTCCAGAGACCACCTGGATAGTTGTTGGTTGTGTTTTCAGGGAAAGAACACCAGATGAAGCTGAAATTCTATTGAATAATATGTTGGCTAATGAAAATAATTGGACACTTCCTGATCCAATCCCTAATCCAATTCCTGAACCAACTCCTGAGCCAACTCCGAAGAAAAGGGGTATTCTATTTCTCAGTCCTGAAGATATGCAAGAGGCAAAGAAATCTCTAAAAGAAAAAGGTATTAAAGCTGAAGATGTTAAGAATTGACCCCCTATTGAAGAAATACATGGTCTTAATTTGCCGCCTGTTGAAGAAATACATGGTCTTGATAACCCGACACAGGTAGTAAAGGTAAATTCTCTCTATAGATATGATAAAGCTGAAATCCCATTTACTAAGTTTGCTAGCCCATGCTTGGATGAGTTTGATGACTTTATGGTTAAACAAGAAAACTTCAATGCTTATGTTGGTAGACAATTGAAACACAATGCTGATATGCTTGAACACTTGAGTGATTATATGGCTAGTGTTAAAGGTGAACTAAAACTTATTAGTAAACATGCTTCTATGGTTACCACTCAAGTAGAACAAGTACTTAAAGCTCAAAATGATTTACTCAATGAATTGAATAGTAAAAATAATGATTTTGCTATTAGAGTGGCTACTAGAACTGGTAAATAACTCAGGAACCTTTGTATCTTGAAGGTCATCCTAAGAGAATTGAGCAGGATTCTCAGAGAAATAATGTAGATGCACCTAGTCCTTCTAAGAGGAAGAAAAAGAAAAATGATAGGACTTTGCATACTTCTAGTGAACCTGTTGATGACACACCTGAGAATCCCAATGATATTTCTATTTCTATGCTGAAACACAATCTGGTAATGAACATGAACCTAGTGATAATGTTAATGATGATGTTCATGTTGATGCTCAACCTAGCAATGACAATGATGTAGAGATTGAACCTGCTGTTGATCTTGATAACCCACAATCAAAGAATCAACGTTATGATAAGAGAGACTTTGTTGCTAGGAAGCACGGTAAAGAAAGAGAACCATGGGTTCAGAAACCCATGCCTTTTCCTCCTAAACCATCCAAGAAAAAGGATGATGAGGATTTTGAGCGCTTTGCTGAAATGATTAGACCTATCTTTTTGCGTATGCGTTTGACTGATATGCTTAAAATGAATCCTTATGCTAAGTATATGAAAGATATTTTTAACTAATAAAAGAAAGATCGGAAGCTGAAATTTCCACCATGCTTGCTAATTACACTTTTAAGGGTGGAATACCAAAGAAACTTGGAGATCCAGGAGTACCAACTATACCATGCTCCATTAAAAGAAACTATGTTAAAACTGCTTTATGTGATTTGGAGCCGGTGTTAGTGTTATGCCTCTCTTTATATCGTAGACTTGATTTGAATAAGTTGACACCTACTGAAATATCTTTGCAAATGGTTGATAAATCAAATGCTATACACGTCGGTATTTGTGAGGATGTGCCTGTTGTGGTTGCAAACGTTACTATTTTAACGGACTTTGTTATTCTTGATATTCCCGAGGATGATAGTATGTCTATTATTCTTGGAAGACCCTTTTTGAATACTACAGGGGCTGTTATTGATTGCACCAAAGGCAATGTCACTTTTCATGTTAATAGTAATGAGCATACGGTACACTTTCCGAGAAAACAACCTCAAGTCCATGGTACCAATTCTATTGGAAATTTTTCAACAATTGCTATTGGAGATTTTGAATTTCCTCTTCCTACTGTCAAGAAGAAATATGATATTCTTATTGTTGGGGACATGCATATCCCCATTGAGGTAACATAGTTTTATTCAAAATTTCTTCGGTGTCATGTTTTGCGAAATGAGTTTGTTAACAAGACCTGATCAACCTTGTTAGTGGATTCCTTTTGATGAGCATGCGATGGATGAATTTAGAAAACACAACTCTCTGTACCCTCCTTTTACTTTCTGTTATTTAGTTGAAATAAAGCAAAAATAGTATATTCTGTATGTTTTCTGAATTATCAATGCAATAAAAAATACCTTGAAAATAAAAGTTCTCCAAATGCCCTGAAAATTAAATATGATTTTTTCTAGAATATTTGAGAATATCTGACACTGAGAACTCAATAGGGGGAGCAAGCACCTGGCCACGAGGGTCCAGGGCGCGCCCCCTGCCTCGTGGGCCCACGATGGCTCCCCTCCACTTATTCCAGCTACCACACACTCCTTCTTCCTCCCACAAAAATCAACAACCAGCTCAAACCCAAGTCCAAGCTCATTTTGCTGCCATTTTCGATCTCCTTGCTCAAAGCTCCATTCATACAACTGCTTTGGGGGATTGTTCTTTGGTATGTGACTCCTCCAATGGTCCAATTAGTTTTTGTTCTAGTGCTTTATTCATTGCAAATTTTTGCTGCTTAGGTGACCCTGTTCTTGAGCTTGCATGTCAAATTCATATGGTCAAAAGTAGTTTTGTTGCATGATATTGCCTCTAGGCACTTGTAGGAGTAGTTGCTATCAATTTTGTTGAGTTTGATTCACTTTTATTTTGAAGTTACTAAAAATTTCAGAAATTTTCAGAAAAAGATGAAGAGATTTTTGAGGGGCTCATCGAGCTCGAAGCTCGAAGGAAAAGCAAAATGAAAAAGCAGAGAGGCCCAAATATAATCTGCCTCGCACAGCGAAGGTTCGGTCGTGTGAATGGCCTTCCGATGATTTCTTGAGAGCAGCCGGGATTTATGATGATTTTTATGAATTTGCTGAGAATGCAGGCCTCACTGCCTTCCTCTACGACCAACGCGAACAGTATCTCTTACTCACCAATATCTTTGTGGAAAACTTTCATTTCCATACTAGGAGCTCACCACCTACGGTGGAGTTTTATTTATATGATGAGCATAAGGAGATGTCACTTTATGATTTTTGTCGGGTTTGTTTGATCCCTTCCGAGGGCACAATAGAGGAACCACACCGTGGTGATGTGGATGGGTTTATTGATACCATCACGGTAGGGGAAACGAGGAAGGTTTTCGATGCACGAATCACTAGCATACATTTTCCTGTTTTACGCTACTTTGCAATATTGAATAATCGTTGCTTAATTGGTCGCGGAAACGGTGGAAACCTTAGTGTTCCTGATATTATTATTTTGTTGGACGGTTTATTCTGTGATAACACTCTTAGTATGGGCGGTATTATTGCTAAACGGTTAAGTCTGAACCGTACAAAGGGCCCCATCTTTGGAGGCATCTATGCTTCACACCTAGCTGCACATTTTAACATACCTATTAGGCATTATGAGAAGGAAGAAAAATTACTGCCCCCTGTTTATTTAGATTATAAGAGTATGGTGGCACACGATTTTATTGTTAATAATAGGGAAGGGGAGCTTAAATACAAATTGTTCTTTGATTAACATCATCCTGAGACTATTACCCTGTCTGCTCCTTCCTTGTTTGATTTATCTGCAGGCAAGTACCTTGTTCCGTTAGAGGCTATTCACTCCTACCGGAACCCTACATCAGCCACAGAGCCAGAGTCGGAACCACAAGTTGATCCTCCATGACAGTCTAATTACCATTGGGATCTAGAGATGATTGCCAACCAGTGGCAATCAGAGTCTTCTTCTTCGCAGTACGACCCCAACTATTACTATGGATATCAGCCAGGCCAGCCGTGGCCATAGACCAACTTAGGCCAAAATCCTAAGCTTGGGGGAGTACGTATTTCTCACCGACATTACATTTATATTCACACACTCATTGTTAGGTGTCGGTGCTCATACTTTTTCATTGTATCATCCATGCTAGTTTATTTCCTTTTTATGCTTTCTTCTTGTGTGTTTAATAAACCTTAAGAAAAACCAAAAAAATTAGTTGTAGCTTTTAGCTAGTTTTAATTTCCATGCTTATAGTAGTAATAAAAAAAAGAGAAAACCCAAAAAGATTTCCTGTTCTTCTTTTGCTTGTTGGGAGCTTTCCCGTGTAAATAGTTTTATTTCTTTTCTTTTCGTTGGGGGTCGACAGGAGAAGACCATGATTAAATTTTTGAAGTGGCTCTTATATGCATTATTGTTGATCTGACAAAAGAGCCCATACTGCCTTGTCTTCTCCTGTTTATTGAATGCTCGCAGATTCCAGCTTAATTCAATGCACATGCACTCTTAATATTATTCACATCATTCGGTCGTGCAAGTGAAAGGCAATTATGACGATATATGATGGACTGATTGAGATGCGAGAAGCTGGTATGAACTCGACCTCTCTTGTTTTTGTAAATGTGATAGTTCATCGTTCTTGATTCAGCCTATTATGAATAAACATGTTCGCGATGACAATTAGAGATCATAGTTTCTTATGCCATGCTTAATTAGCTAGGAGCTTATAATGGTTTACCTTGCGTGCCAACATGCTATTAAAATGGTTGTGATGTGGTATGATAGGGTGGTATCCTCCTCTGAATGATTTAAGTGACTTGACTTGGCACATGCTCATGCATGTAGTTGAAACAAAATCAACATAGCCTTCACGATATTTATGTTCATGGTGAATTATATCCTACTCATGCTTGCATTCGGTGTTGATTAATTTTAATGCATGTTCATGACTGTTGTTGCTCTCTAGCTGGTCGCTTCCCAGTCTTTTTCTAGCCTTCACCTGTACTAAGCGGAAATACTGCTTGTGCATCCAATCCCAGAAACCCCAAAGTTATTCCATATGAGTCCACCATACCTACCTATATACGGTATCTACCTGCTGTTCCAAGTAAATTTGTATGTGCCGAACTCTAAACCTTCAAATAAATATCCTGTTTTGTATGCTCGAATAGCTCATGTATCAACTAGGGCTGTCCGTATCTTCCATGTTAGGCGGGTTATTCTCAAGAGGAGTGGACTCCGCTCCTCACTCATGAGAAAATGGCTAGTCACCGGGATGCCCAGTCCCATGCTTTATGCAAATCAAATCAAAATAATTGCAAACAAAACTCCCCCTAGGACTCTTGTTAGTTGGAGGCACTCGTTGTTTCGAGCAAGCCATGGATTGATGCTTGTTGGTGGAGGGGGAGTATAAACTTTACCATTCTGTTTGGGAACCGCATATAATGTGTGTAGCATGGAAGATATCGCCATTTCTTAGTTGTTATGTTGACAATGAAAGTATACCGCTCAAAATATTATTCACCTCTATTTCAAAACCAAGCTCTGGCACCTCTACAAATCCCTGCTTCCCTCTGCGAAGGGCCTATCCATTTATTTTTATGTTGAGTCATCATCCTCTTATTAAAAAGCACTAGCTGGAGAGCACAACTGTCATTTGCATTCATTACTGTTAGTTTACATTGAGTATGACTTGACTGGATCTCTTTTACCATGAATTACAATGTCTAGTCAGTCCTTGATCTTTAAAGGTGCTCTGCATTTATGTTTTGCGGTCTCAGAAAGGGCTAGCAAGATACCATCTTGTTATATCATATTATGATTGTTTTGAGAAAGTGTTGTCATCCGAGATTTATTATTATTTCTCGCTAGTTGATTATGCTATTGATTTGAGTAAACATGAGATCTAAGCGTTATTGTGAACATGGTTAGTTCATAATCTTTGCTGAAAACTTGAATGCTGGCTTTACATATTTACAACAACAAGAGCAAACAGAGTTTGTAAAAGTTTTTCTTTATCACTTTCAGTTTATCAACTGAATTGCTTGAGGACAAGCAAAGGTTTAAGCTTGGGGGAGTCGATACGTCTCCATCGTATCTACTTTTCCAAACACTTTTGCCCTTGTTTTGCACTCTAACTTGCATGATTTGAATGGAACTAACCCGGACTGACGCTGTTTTCAGTAGAATTGCCATGGTGTTATTTATGTGCAGAAACAAAAGTTCTCGGAATGACCTGAAACTTCATGGAACATCTTTTTGGAAATAACAAAAAATCCTTGCAAAAGATGAAGACCAGGGGGCCCACACCCTAGCCACGAGGGTGGGGGCGCGCCCCCTACCTCGTGGGCCCCCTAGAGCTCCTCCGACCTCAACTCCAACTCTATATATTTTCTTTTGGGGAGAAAAAAATCAAAGAGAAGGATTCA
>NC_053022.1:394777280-394819796 GCF_003073215.2 Triticum urartu | reverse complement strand
TTCTGTGATTAAACTGCTAGAATTGGACTCTCTATCAGATAAACCTAGACCTTGGTAGGATGCCTTGTTTCTCTATTAAAATAGGAGATCATTTTTATCATGGCTTATGTGATATGGGTGCTAGTGCTAGTGCATACCTATTGACTTATACAAAGAAATTATGCATGACATTGCACCTGTTGAGTTAGAAGATATTGATGTCACAATTAAACTTGCTAATAGAGATACTATTTCACCAATGGGAATTGTTAGAGATGTTGAAGTCTTGTGTGGGAAAACTAAATATCCTGCTGATTTTCTTGTTCTTGGTTCCCCACAAGATAGCTTCTGTCCCATTATATTTGGTAGACCCTTCTTAAACACTATTAATGCTACCATAGATTGCAAAAGAGATGTTGTTACTATCGGTTTAGATGATATGACTCATGAATTTAATTTTTCTAAATTTAGTAGACAACACCGTGAAGAAGAATTACCTAGTAAATGAAATTATTGGTCTTGCTTCTATTGCCGTACCTCCTAGTGATCCTTTAGAACAATATTTGCTAGACCATGAAAATGATATGTTTATGAATGAAAGAAGGGAAATAGATGAAGTATTCTTTAAACAGAACCTATTCTGAAACACAATTTGCCTGTTGAAATCCTAGGGGATCCTCCTCCACCCAAGGGTGATCCCGTGTTTGAGCTTAAACCGTTACCGGATACTCTTAAATATGCTTATCTTGATGAGAAAAAGATATATCCTGTTATTATTAGTGCTAACCTTTCAGAACATGAAGAAGAGAGATTATTGAAAACTCTGAAGAAGCACCGTGCTGCTATTGGGTATACTCTTGATGATCTTAAGGGCATTAGTCCCACTCTATGTCAACATAAAATTAATTTGGAAGAAGATGCTAAACCAGTTCGTGATCATCAACGCCGACTGAATCCTAAAATGAAAGAAGTGGTAAGAAAGGAGATACTAAAGCTCCTTGAGGCAGGTATAATTTACCTCGTTGCTGATAGTCAGTGGGTAAGCCTGTCCATTGTGTCCCTAAGAAGGGAGGTATTACTGTTGTTCCTAATGATAAAGATGAATTGATTCCTCAAAGAATTATTACTGGTTATAGGATGGTAATTGATTTCCGCAAATTAAATAAGGCTACTAAAAAGGATCATTACCCCTTACCTTTTATCGATCAAATGCTAGAAAGATTATCCAAACATACACATTTTTGCTTTCTAGATGGTTATTCTGGTTTCTCTCAAATACCTGTGTCAGCCAAAGATCAATCAAAGACTACTTTTACATGCCCTTTTGGTACTTTTGCTTATAGACGTATGCCTTTTGGTTTATGTAATGCACCTGCTACCTTTCAAAGATGCATGATGGCTATATTCTCTGACTTTTGTGAAAAGATTTGTGAGGTTTTCATGGACGACTTTTCCGTCTATGGATCTTCTTTTGATGATTGCTTGAGCAACCTTGATCGAGTTTTGCAGAGATGTGAAGAAACTAATCTTGTCTTGAATTGGGAAAAGTGCCACTTTATGGTTAATGAAGGTATTGTCTTGGGGCATAAAGTTTCTGAAAGAGGTATTGAAGTTGATAAAGCCAAAGTTGATGCTATTGAGAAGATGCCATGTCCTAAGGACATCAAAGGTATAAGAAGTTTTCTTGGCCATGCCGATTTTATAGGAGGTTCATTAAGGACTTCTCAAAAATCTCTCGGCCTCTGACTAATTTATTACAAAAAGATATACCATTTGTCTTTGATGATGATTGTGTAGAAGCATTTGAAATACTTAAGAAAGCATTGATCTCTGCACCTATTGTTCAGCCACCTGATTGGAATTTACCCTTTGAAATTATGTGTGATGCTAGTGATTATGATGTAGGTGTTGTTCTAGGACAAAGAGTTGATAAGAAACTAAATGTTATTCAATATGCTAGTAAAACTCTAGACAATGCTCAAAGAAATTATGCTACTACTGAAAAAGAATTCTTAGCAGTTGTATTTGCTTGTGATAAGTTTAGACCTTATATTGTTGATTCTAAAGTAACTATTCACACTGATCATGCTGCTATTAAATATCTTATGGAAAAGAAAGATGCTAAACCTAGACTTATTAGATGGGTTCTCTTGCTACAAGAATTTGATTTACATATTGTTGATAGAAAAGGAGCTGAGAACCCCTTGCAGACAACTTGTCTAGGTTAGAAAATGTGCTTGATGACCCACTACCTATTGATGATAGCTTTCCTGATGAGCAATTAAATGTCATAAATGCTTCTCATACTGCTCCATGGTATGCTGATTATGCTAATTACATTGTTGCTAAGTTTATACCACCTAGTTTCACATACCAGCAAAAGAAAAAGTTCTTCTATGATTTGAGGCATTACTTTTGGGATGACCCACATCTTTATAAAGAAGGAGTAGATGGTGTTATTAGACGTTGTGTACCTGAGCATGAACAGGAACAGATCCTACGCAAGTGTCACTCCGAAGCTTATGGAGGGCACCATGCTGGAGATAGAACTGCACATAAGGTACTACAATCTGGTTTTTATTGGCCTACTCTCTTCAAGGATGCCCGTAAGTTTGTCTTATCTTGTGATGAATGTCAAAGAATTGGTAATATTAGTAGACGTCAAGAAATGCCTATGAATTATTCACTTGTTATTGAACCATTTGATGTTTGGGGCTTTGACTATATGGGACCTTTTCCTTCCTCTAATGGTTATACACATATTTTAGTTGTTGTTGATTACGTTACTAAGTGGGTAGAAGCTATTCCAACTAGTAGTGCTGATCATAACACTTCTATTAAAATGCTTAAAGAAGTTATTTTTCCAAGGTTTGGAGTCCCTAGATATTTAATGACTGATGGTGGTTCACATTTTATTCATGGTGCTTTCCGTAAAATGCTTGCTAAATATGATGTTAATCATAGAATTGCATCTCCTTATCATACTCAGTCTAGTGGTCAAGTAGAATTGAGTAATAGAGAACTCAAATTAATTTTGCAAAAGACTATTTAATAGATCAGAAAGAATTGGTCCAAGAAACTAGATGATGCATTATGGGCCTATAGAACTGCATATAAAAATCCTATGGGTATGTCTCCGTATAAAATGGTCTATGGAAAAGCATGTCACTTACCTCTCGAACTAGAACACAAGGCTTATTGGGCTATTAAAGAACTTAATTATGATTTTAAACTTGCCGGTGAGAAGAGGTTATTTGATATTAGCTCACTTGATGAATGGAGAACCCAAGCCTACGAAAATGCCAAGTTGTTTAAAGAAAAAGTTAAAAGATGGCATGACAAAAGGATACAAAAGCGTGAGTTTAATGTAGGTGATTATGTATTGCTATACAACTCTCGTTTAAGATTTTTTGCAGGAAAACTTCTCTCTAAATGGGAAGGTCCCTACGTTATCGAGGAGGTCTACCGTTCCGGTGCCATAAAAATCAACAACTTCGAAGGCACAAATCCGAAGGTGGTAAATGGTCAAAGAATCAAACATATATCTCAGGTAATCCCATAAATGTTGAAACCAATGTTATTGAAACCATAACCCCGGAGGAATACATAAGGACACTTTCCGGAACGTTTCAGACTCCGAAAAGGAATAGGTATGTGGTACGGTAAGTAAACCGACTCCAAAACAGTTTTTAAGGCAATATTTCTCCGTTTTGGAATATTTAGAAAAATAGAAAAATAAGCAGCAGTCCGGAAAGGACACGAGGGCTCCATGAGGGTGGAGGCGCCCTACCCCCTGGGCGCGCCCCCTACCTCGTGGGCACCTCGTGTGCTCTCCGGACTCCGTTTTCTTACAGGCACGTATTTTGGTCGGTAAAAATTCATTATATAACCTCCCGGGTTTTGACTCCCGTATCACGCAAAAATCTCTTGTCTTTGTTTTGAGTCCGTCCTGTTGCAGACAGAGCAACATATCGTCCCAGGATTCGGAAGGAGAAAGCTATGTGGCTGATTACCTTGCAGACCCTAAGGTCTATGGGGATGTGGAGCATTATTGTTGGACCACAGAAGAAGAAGAAGACTATGAACCCAAGGGAAAGGAGGAGTGTCGGTGTCAAAACCGGCGGATCTCGGGTAGGGGGTGTCATGGTTCTAACTCTGACAGTGATGTAGGGGGGTATGTATGGAGAGGCGGCTAGATCTTAGCTATTGGGAAGTTGTAAACACACCAAGATGTACGAGTTTAGGCCCTTCGCAGAGGAAGTAACAGCCCTACGTCTCGGTGCCCGGAGGCGGTCAACTGGATTACTGGCGTGTGAATAACAGGGGTGCGAACCCTTCATACTGAGAAGGGGGGTGTCTTATATAGAGTTCGCCGGCCCTCTCCTGCCCTCAGTAATGCAGGGTTTAAGGTACATTTAAGGTTGGGCGTTACTGGTAACGCCCCTAATAGAGTGCTACAATGACCATAAAGACTACTTAATAGCCGACCGTTTGCCTGCGGAGTGACTTCAGATCTCCTGGCGGTCGAGTGGCTAGCTTCATGGTCGAGTGGTAGCTTCTTGGTCGAGTGTCTTGAACCCGTCGAGTGAGATACCTTCAAGTCGATTGAAAGGTGACTTCTTCTAGGGATGTCCTTGGGTAGGGCTCTTTGGACGGGTCCGTGCCCCTACCCTAGGTACATAGTTCATCATAGCCCGAATGGATCGAGGTTAGAGTGGGGGAAGAGTTGGGGATCTTCCCGACTGGTTCTTTGGGCTACACGAGTGCCTCGTTTTGGGGCCAATCGTCACGGATGACGTTATTCAACCTCTTTCAGTCGCCTTGATCCATTCCAGGCCTATCATCGAGTGAATTTTCTTTACTTGACATACTGAGCGCGGGCGCGGGCGGGGTCTTCCGTTTTGACAAGTTGTTCTGCAGCCCGCGGATGTCGTGGGATTTCGGATTTTGGGAAGCGCGTGGGACGGGAGCGGCCGCAGTAATCAGAAACGATAAAGCGGAAGCTCCTCGATCCCCGCGTCACCTTTTTCGCCACGTACTGCGCGCGCGTCCGCCGCGGGATTTGACTGGATAGTTTGGGCCTACCAGTCAGCCACTCGGGAGCGGCCCCTTATAAATCGCCGGCTCGGGGTTTCCAAGCAGTGCGCTCTCTTCTCCTCCTTTCTTCTTCCTCTCTCCCTTCGCAAGTCCTTCCGCTACCTCCGTTCTCACCCCAGCGCAGCAGGCCCGTGCGAGACTTCGCCGGCGACGATGACGAAGGGCAAGACCTCCGCTCTGGAGCGCACGAAGAAGGCGGCGGCGGCGGGGAAAGGGAAGAGGTCTGCTCGGGGCGGATCTTCCTCTAGGACCGCTTTGCCCAAAGGCTGGATCCAGGGCGACCGGATGCCGTCGGTGCTCCGGCAAGAGGATCTCGACGACATGGTCGAGGGGGGAGTCATTCCCCACGAAGCCGCGCGTCTTCCAGGGGGAGAGATCGAACCTCCACCCCGCGACGGTGAGTGAGTGCTCCTAGCCACCCACATCGACCGAGGGTTTTCTCTGTCGCCCCATCCTTTTTTCTGGAGCTTCTTGAACTTTCTCGGAGCGCAGCTCCACCACTTTACTCCCAACTCCATTGTATACCTTGCCGCTTTCATTTCCATGTGTGAGGCTTTCTTGGGTTGCCGACCCCATTGGGGAATTTTCAAGCACATCTTTACCTGCCATTCTCAATCGGTCAAGAAGGCCAAGTCGAGTGACGAGAGACGCAGGTGATCCAGTTGTGCGGGGGTTGGCGATCCAGACGAGGGGGAAGAGCTGTTTTCCATCCATTACTTTCCCGGAGTCGGTCCGTGGTTGGCAGGCGACCTGGTTCTACTGTCAGGACCAGGCGACCCCAGGACAGTCGACTGGTCTTCCTCCTTTCTCCCTCGACCGAGCTGAAAAACCCGCTTCTCTGAAAGTGACGCCGGAGGAAAGGGCCCAAGTCAAAGTGTTGGCCGGTCGAGTGGTCGAGCTTGTCCGTGAGGGTGTGACTGGGATGGACCTGCTGGAGGTCTTCCTCCAGAGGCGCATCCAACCGCTCCAGGCCCGTGACCACCCGATGTGGTTGTACTCGGGTCTCGATGACACCACTCGGATCCACCCGGAGGAGGTCACCGACGAGATGCTGGAGGGGTGGCTGTCGAGCATCACGGGGAACAAAGACAACCCCCGAGGAGCCAGGAGGGTAACTCCACTCGACAACTCGTATGAAGTGGACCAGGTATGTCTTTATGCTCCCGACTGAAATCTTGTTTTCTGCATTGGTCTTCTTTGAGTTGGTCGATTGACTTTCGTCTTGTCTATTGCTTTCCAGGCGACCACCGAGATGTACTCGACGCCCAACGGGGCTCAGGAGCCAACTGAGGAAGGGGAGGCGAGCGGAGGTGAGAGTGGGGACGACCAAGGCGAGTGGGAGTCCGACGGTGAAGGAGAGGGAGACGACAACGTCGACTCCAGCGAAGAGGAGGAGGAGGAGGTCGAACCCCCTCGCCCAGAGGGGCGGTCCAAGCACACACACGACCCAGCGCGGGAACGTGGCAAGGCGACTGCTTCTGTTGGGCAGTCGTCGAAATGCCCTCGGACCTCTTCTCCTACGCCGACTGGGAAGGTTCCCAAGCACCCACGCACGACGCTGTCCAAGCCGCCCAAGGCTCTGCCCAAGATGAAGATAGCTGTCCCTACCATTTTCGGGTAATAACAAAACTTGCTTTCCTTCGTCGACCAAGGACAGATCCTTGGTCGATTCATTGAGCCAACTGACTGACTTTCGAGATTTGCAGCACTGCTACTTCTGAGGTCTCCGCCAAGGGCGACGACCAAGAGATGGAGGATGCTGTTACCTCCAACCCTGGTACGATTACTGACGTTCTGCTTTGAGTCGACTGATCATTTATTGCAACTCTGGTCGATTGAATGTTTCTCTTGCAGCCCCTCATCATGTTATCGACCTCCCGAATGACGACGACAACGGTCCGTTGAGAGTGAGGAGGCACAAGAGGGCGTCGGCTGACAAGACCCCCCAATCCGCTCCGGCGTCCGAGGCCGTGGCCCGGGATGGTGGTGACACCACTCGGGCTTCTGTGACCTTCGCCGTTCCTCTGGCGAGTGCGCGACCCTCGTCGTCGACTGCGGATCCGTCTTTGCTTTTTGCCGCATACCCCGTCCCTGAGGACCAAGCGGCTGCTGCAAAGGAGGCTATACGCCAGGCGGGGATCATGATGGAGCAAGTGAAGATGGCTCGGGAGGCCAGCCAAGCAGCCTATGACGCGAGTTCGGCTCTTCAGAGCAACGTCCAGGTCAGTCGACTCAACACTTGGTCTGTTATGATATGCTGTTTGAAGAGTCTCTTTTTCGAAGATCTTTTGTATCTGTATCTGTACACCCACTGGGTGTGTCTGCCAATCCTTGGACGAGTGGGGGCACGCTAAGTGCACCCACTGGGTGTAGTCCCCGAGACTACGGTGGACTGCTGGCAGTCAACTGTAGTCTTTACATTGTGTTGCTGTAGCTGTATTTCTTCACTCGGTTTGGTCGGGCCAGGTCGAGTGGAACTGTATCCGGTCGACTGCGGGCAGTCGACTTTTTCTCTCTTTCTCCTTTTTTTGGTCAAACCAGTGGGGGCACGCTGAGTGCACCCACTGGGTGTAGTCCCCGAGACTATTGTCGAATGTTTTTGATTCGGCTGTGGTCTTAGAAACGTCATCATTGTCTCTTAGTTACTCGGAAGCAACTTATCTTGGACGTCTGTCGACTGATTTTTCTTTTTACAGAAATCTTGTGAACTTGTAGCTCGCTATACTGAGTTGGAGAATCAGCAGATCCAGCTCAATCTTAACTTGAAGCTTGCTCAGGAGAATTTGAAGAAGGCGCAAGAAGAAGCAAAAGGTATGGTTGGTGAGGTTCTCCATTCTTAACGGGTGCTTTTCTTTCTTGTCCATTCTTGATGTTGGTTCCACTCGACGCGCCGCAGATAAACTGGAGGAAGCTCTGAAGAAGAAGGATCAAGACCTTGCAGAGGCGTAGAAGGAGGCCTCGAGCAAAACGAAGCTCGCAGAAGAGAAACTGGCTTCGGTCGGAACTCTTGAACAGGAGAACTCTAGACTGAAAACTGCTCTCGAGACAGCTAATCGAGATGCCAGTCGACTGAAGAAAGAAAAGATGGCTCTGCACGACAAGGCGGGTGAGCTGGCGGGGAAGGTAAAAGATCTGGAGGCTTATCTCGGTGGACTCGCCAAGAAGCTGTTCGTCATGCTCGAAGGTAATAGCCCACCCAAACAACACAAAGTTACCAAGCACGCGTGTACGGCCACTGTCTTATTCTTGAATCGTGTTTGCAGAATTCTGCCAGAGCTTCGAAGAGGAAACCAGTCGAGTGGAGCCAGGCTTGGATCCCGCCAATTCTCTCGTGAAGGACGAGGCTGCTATGAACGTGCTCCGACTGGAGTCTCGTGTTACCAGCGTTGTTGATTATCTTGCTCGGCTGAAGGTTGCGATGTCGCGGATCGACACATCACTCTGGCCCGGAACGACACTTCAGAACGACCTCGAGTCCCTGATGGTCCGACTGAATGAAGTCCCGGGTCGAGTGGCGGAATGGAAGAAATCTTCTGCTAGATGTGGTGCTGATGTCGCTCTGTCTCTGGTCCGCGTCCATTGCAAGGAGGCGCGAGAAGAAAAGCTGGCCGCCATCCAAGTTGCCAATACCAGGAAGCACAACTTTCAGGAACTTCATGGAGACTTTTATTGCTGCTGCCACTCGTATTGCAGACGGGATCGACTTGGACGAGTTCGTCGCCCCTTCCAGTCCTCCTCCTGAGGAATGAAAAACTTTTATGCTTCACTTTAAATTTGCCTCGGAATGCCGAGTGGATTTGTAACCGTTAAACTCCGCCGAGCCGAGGGCTTGAGTACTTTGATCTGAGGTCTGGGACCTTTTAGGCTTTATCTGATCTTGATTTCTCGTTGAATATCTTCATGGTTTGATTCGTCGAGTGGATCTTGATCTTCACTCGGAATAACCTTGTATTTGCGACGCAGCTCCGAAGGGGAAGATAGCAGTTGACTCGCGGATTGGGTTATGTCTTGTACTTAGGCGAGCACTGGGCTGCAGCTAAGCCTTCGAGTGAGAGGTTTTCTCTCCACTCGGTACGATTTTTAAACACTTAGGGCGAGCGTTGGGCTGCAGCTAAGCCCCCGAGTGGGAGGTTTTGCTCTCCACTCGGTAGGATTTTAAACACTTAGGCGAGCACTGGGCTGTAGCTAAGCCCCCGAGTGGGAGTCTGGCTCACCACTCGGTAGGATTTCTAATCACTTAGGCGAGTGCTTGGACTGCAGCTAAGCCCCGAGTGGGAGGTTTTCTCTCCACTCGGTAGGATTTTTATATACTTAGGCGAGCGCTGGGCTGCAGCTAAGCCTCCGAGTGGGAGGCTGGCTCGCCACTCGGTAGGGATTTTTAAACACTTAGGCGAGCGCTGGGCTGCAGCTAAGCCCCCGAGTGGGAGGTTTGCTCTCCACTCGGTAGGATTTTTACAAACTTAGGCGAGCCTGGACTGCAGCTAAGTCTCCAGTGAGAGAACTTAGGCGAGTACTGGACTGCAGCTAAGCCCCCGAGTGGGAGGATTGCTCTCCACTCGGTAGGATTTTTTCAAACTTAGGCGAGTGCCTGACTGCAGCTAAGTCTCTAAGTGAGAGAACTTAGGCGAGTACTGGACTGCAGCTAAGCCCCCGAGTGGGAGGATTGCTCTCCACTCGGTAGGACTTTTTCAAACTTAGGCGAGTGCCTGACTGCAGCTAAGCCTCTAAGTGAGAGAACTTAGGCGAGTACTGGACTGCAGCTAAGCCCCCGAGTGGGAGGATTGCTCTCCACTCGGTAGGATTTTTTCAAACTTAGGCGAGTGCCTGACTGCAGCTAAGCCTCTAAGTGAGAGAATTTAGGCGAGTACTGGACTGCAGCTAAGCCCCCGAGTGGGAGGATTGCTCTCCACTCGGTAGGATTTTTCAAACTTAGGCGAGTGCCTGACTGCAGCTAAGCCTCTAAGTGAGAGAACTTAGGCGAGTACTGGACTGCAGCTAAGCCCCCGAGTGGGAGGATTGCTCTCCACTCGGTAGGATTTTTCAAACTTAGGCGAAACGGATTCGCAGCTAAGTCCACCCCCATGGGGGATTTCGTATGCAAACAAGAGTGACAGCAATTATTGGGACGCTCTTGTCTTTGGTAAAAATGAACTGCAGAAATTTTTTCTTATTATATTCTCGTCCAAGGGAGAACTCAAGTGTAAAAGGGGCGGAGTAGTTCCGCATTCCAAGCTCGTGGCTCGTCGATCTGGTGATCAACATTGTAGAGGTGATATGCTCCATTGTGGAGGACTCTGGTGACGATGAAGGGGCCTTCCCAAGTAGGAGCAAGTTTGTGTGGTTTCTGTTGATCCACTCGGAGGACCAAATCTCCTTCCTGGAAGGCTCGACTCTTCACATTCCGGGCGTGGAATCGACGCAAGTCTTGCTGATAAATGGTCGATCTGATCATGGCCATCTCCCTCTCTTCTTCTAGGAGGTCGACTGCGTCTTGCCGGGCCTGTTCTGCTTCATCTTCGGTGTAAAGCTCGACTCGGGGCGCGTTGTGAAGAAGATCACTTGGCAGAACTGCTTCGGCTCCATAAACCAGAAAGAATGGAGTTCTTCCAGTCGACCGGTTAGGGGTGGTCCTCAATCCCCACAGAACTGACGGAAGCTCGTCGACCCAAGCACCTGCCGCGTGCTTGAGATCACGCATCAGTCGAGGCTTTAGTCCTTTGAGAATCAGACCATTTGCTCTTTCAGCTTGTCCATTCGACTGGGGATGGGCGACCGATGCGTAGTCGACTCGAGTGCCTTGAGAGGCGCAAAAAGCTCTGAACTTGTCCGAATCGAAGTTTGACCCATTGTCAGTGATGATGCTATGCGGGACTCCATATCTGAATGTTAGCCCTCTGACGAAACTGATAGCAGTGCAAGCATCAAGATTCTTGATAGGCTTAGCTTCAATCCATTTGGTAAACTTGTCGACTGCCACAAGCACATGAGTGAAACCGCTCCTGCCTGTTCTCAGTGGACCAACCATGTCCTGTCCCCAGACAGCAAAGGGCCAGACGAGTGGAATGGTCTTCAGGGCTGACGCAGGCTTGTGTGACATGTTGGAGTAGAACTGGCACCCTCCACACTTGTCGACTATCTCTTTTGCCATCTCATTTGCTCTAGGCCAGTAAAATCCCGCTCGGTATGCTTTAGCCACAATGGTCCGAGAGGACGCATGGTGACCACAGGTCCCCGAGTGGATATCATCAAGGATTATCCGACCCTCTTCTGGTGTTATGCACTTCTGACCAATTCCAGTCGCGCTTTCTCTATACAACTGCCCCTTTATGACTGTGAAGGCCTTGGATCGGCGGACGATCTGTCGAGCCTCTTCCTCGTCCTCTGGGAGTTCTTTCCTTAGGATATACGCGATGTACGGTATCGTCCAGTCGGGAGTGATTGCCAAGACTTCCATGATTAGGTCGACCACAGCAGGAACTTCGACTTCAGTCGGATCTGTGGCACTTTTCGGCTGCGGGGCTTCTTCTGTAAAAGGATCTTCTTGGACCGACGGCGAGTGAATGTGCTCCAGGAACACGTTGCTGGGAATGGCTTCTCTCTTGGAGCCTATCTTTGCCAAATCGTCAGCTGCCTGATTTTTCAGTCGGGGGATGTGATGAAGCTCCACCCCTCGAATTTCTTTTCTAGCTTTCTCACTGCATTGCAATAACCAGTCATAGCCGGACTTCTGACGTCCCACTCCTCATCACCTGATTAACCACCAAATCTGAGTCGCCATAGACCATGAGGCGACGGACGCCGAGTGAAATGGCCATGCGCAACCCATACAAAAGTGCTTCATACTCTGCTTCATTATTGGAGGAATCGAAGTGAATCTGGAGAACATATCTGAGCTTATCTCCTCGGGGGGAGACTAGAACTACCCCAGCACCGGAACCATTCAGCATCTTAGATCCATCGAAGAACATGGTCCAGTGCTCCGAGTGAACTTGAGTCGGAAGTTGCTGTTCAATCCACTCGGCGATGAAATCTGCGATTGCTTGGGACTTGATAGCCTTCTTTGCTTCAAACTTGATATCTAAGGGAAGGAGTTCAATCTCCCACTTGGCCACTCGACCAGTTGCATCTCTATTATGCAGAATCTCTGACAGTGGGGCGTCGCTGACGACTGTAATGGAGTGGTCAGAGAAGTAATGTGAAACCTTCTTCGTGGTCATGTAAATCCCATATACAAGCTTTTGGTAGTGAGGGTATCTTTGTTTTGAAGGGGTCAAAACTTCGGACAGATAATAGACTGGGCGCTGAACTCTGAAGGCCGTTCCTTCTTCCTACTCGACCGTAAGTACTATGCTGACAACTTGTCCTGTGGCTGCAATGTAAAGCAGCAGAGGCTCTTTGCTGATTGGGGCAGCAAGCACCGGCTGGGTGGAGAGCAGAGCTTTGAGCTCTGCAAATGCTGCGTCAGCTTCTGGAGTCCACTCGAACTTGTCAGACTTCTTCATCAGCCGGTAAAGGGGCAACGCCTTTTCACCGAGACGAGAAATGAATCGACTTAGAGCGGCCAAGTAGCCTGTAAGCTTTTGGACATCGTGCACACATACAGGACGCTTCATCCGGAGTATGGTGCCAACTTTTTCAGGATTGGCATCGATCCCCCGTTCGGAAACGAGAAAACCGAGTAACTTTCCACCTGGAACTCCGAACGTGCACTTTGACGGATTGAGCTTAATATCATACCTCCTGAGGTTGGCAAAGGTTTCAGCAAGGTCAGCCCGCAGGTCGGAACCTTTCCGTGACTTGACCACAATATCATCCATGTATGCCTCCACATTCTGACTGATTTGAGTGAGTAGACACTTCTGAATCATTCTCATGAACGTGGCTCCGACGTTCTTGAGGCCGAACGGCATGGTGACGTAACAGAAGCATCCGAATGGAGTGATGAAAGCTGTTTTGATCTCGTCGGGCCCATACAGACGGATCTGATGGTACCCGGAATAGGCATCTAGAAAAGACAAACGCTCACATCCCGCGGTCGAGTCCACTATCTGGTCGATGCGGGGGAGAGGGAAATGATCTTTCGGGCAGGCCCGATTGATATGTTTGAAATCAATGCACATGCGAAGTGACTTGTCCTTCTTGGGGACCATGACAACATTGGCGAGCCACTCGGAGTGGTAAATCTCTTGGATGAACTCCGCTGCTAAGAGCCGAGCCACCTCCTCGCCAATGGCTTTCCTCTTCTGGACGGCGGACCGTCGAAGATGTTCTTTCACAGGCTTGAACTTCGGGTCGACTCGTAGACGCTGCTCAGCCAGCCCCCTGGGAACTCCAGAGATGTCAGAAGGCTTCCATGCGAAGACGTCCCAGTTCTCACGGAGGAACTGGATGAGCGCTTCTTCCTATTTGGAGTCGAGCGTCGTCGAGATGTGAGTCGGAGCAGCGTCGGGGTCGGTCGGGTGAATGTGAGCTGTCTTTGTTTCACTGGACGACTGAAAAGCTGACGCTGAAGCAGGCTTCTTGGCCCATAGCAATTCACTCGGATCGGCAGTCTTTTGGTACTCTTGCAGCTCGACCACTGCCATCTGAGCATCTGCAATCTTTGAGCCTTTCTGAAAGCACTCTTCTGCCTTCTTCCGATTGCCTGTAACAGTGATTACCCCTTTAGGGCCAGGCATCTTCAGTTTGAGGTACACGTAACATGGTCGAGCCATGAAGCGTGCGTAAGCTGGCCTGCCCAAAATGGCATGATAAGCACTTTGGAAGTCCACAACCTCGAATGTCAAGTTTTCCTTGCGGTAATTCTTTGAATCACCGAAAACCACATCAAGAGCAATCTGGCCGAGTGATTCGGCTTTCTTGCCAGGAATGACTCCGTGGAAGCTCATGTTACTGGTACTCAGTCTGGACATCGGAATGCCCATTCCTTTCAAAGTTTTGGCGTACAGTATGTTCAGGCCACTGCCACCATCCATCAAGACTTTGGTCAGTCGAGTGCCTTCGACAATTGGATCGACCACCAACGCTTGCCTCCCAGGGGTGGCAATGTGCGTAGGGTGATTAGACTGGTCGAACGTGATGGCAGTCTGAGACCACTTCAGATAACTGGGTGTTGCCGGAGCAACCATATTCACCTCACGGTTGATGACTTTCAGTCGACTTTTGCTTTCGACATCAGCAAAAATCATCAGGGTGGAATTGATTTGGGGGTATCCATCGTCGCTATCTTCCTTGTCCTCGACTTTGTCTGACTCTTTTTCCTTATCCTTGGACTGTTTGCCTTGAAACTGCTGGATTAGGAGCCGGCACTGTCGAGTGGTATGCTTTGGGTAAATAAAATTACCCTCTTCATCTTTCTTGGTGTGGATGTGACACGGCAGGTCCAAAACATCGTTTCCATCCTGATCCTTGACTTTCTTGGGCTTCCAGGTGCCCTTGGGTTTTCCCTTGAAGTTTCCCTGGGCTACGGCCAGGGCCTGCCCAAGAGCGGCTGGCTCGGCCTTCCGCTTCTGTTTCCGACTGGAATTTCCTCCGGTTTCTTGGGCGACTGCCTTGTGCTTGCCACTCCGGAGTCGGTCCTCGTCTTCACCATTAGCGTACTTGGTGGCAATCTCCATCATCCGATTCAGAGACATCTCTCCAGTTTGACTGAACTTCAGATTCAACTCTCTGTATTTAACGCCTTCCTTGAAGGCACAGACTGCTTGATGGTCTGGCACATTCTCAACCGAGTGATGCAGTGTGATCCACCTCTGGATGTATTCCCTCAGGGTTTCATTCGGCTTCTGCACGCAAGACCGCAACTCTGTAAGGCCTGCAGGTCGCTTGCATGTTCCTTCAAAGGTTGTGATAAACACTCGAGAGAGATCCTCCCAAGTGTAAATGCTGCTGGGTGCCAACTGATTTAGCCACGCTCTGGCTGAGCCCTCTAACATGAGAGGTAAATGCTTCATGGCCACCTCATCATTGCCACCGCCAATCTGTACAGCCACTCGGTAATCTTCGAGCCAAGTGTCAGGCTTAGATTCACCGGTGAACTTGCTGATTCCAGTCGCCAGCCTGAAATTGGGAGGAATCACTGCGGCTCTGATGGCTCGACTGAAACACTCTGGCCCTGAAGCATGTACTCTGCTGCTGGCAGGCGCATCTCTGTTCTGGCCTTCCCGATGAGCCCTGTTCCTGTCAACCAAACCTTGAACGGAGGATAGATCTCGCGTCAAAGCCTGGGTCCCTGGGGTCGACTGGAATCCTCTGCCCAACACATGAGGGCGCCTGTCATCTCGATGTCGAGGCGCATATGACCCACTCCTCGGGGGAGGGGTTGGCACTCGACGTCGATCATCACGATCGGATCGGTGATCATACTGCTCATTCCTCCCTGTACTGATCATGCCGGTCGCCACGTCCCTCATGCCTCGGGGGCGACCTCGGGCTGTGAGCCGACTGGACTGTATATGTTGCAACGGATCGACTGTGGATCCTGTTCCGTGACTGAGAAACATGCGGAATTCTGGTTTCCCGCCGCCCGGAGCAACGCTCTGATCTGTAACAAGCCCCTGCCAGCCTCCGACTGGGAGGGCTGAATCGATTCTGCTATACGGGCGCGGCGGCCAAATTCTGAACTGGGGTTCGGTATACCTGCCGTCGGCGGGAAGAGCTGGCGTCGACTAGACTCGGGAGCCCGCTGACGCTTGCTCGTCGAGTGCTCGCTGGAGATTCTCCAGTCGAGTGCGCTCGGCAAATTAGCCAAGCGCGTCCTCCAAGGCCCGGGCCTCGGGGGACTCTCCGACGATAGGAGTGCGGAGTGCGTCCGTGTTCCGGGCGAAGCTCCTCTCGCTGCAATGACGTGAGAGGTTCGGGGAGATACTCATCGTGGGGATGCGACGGGTCGCCCCCACCCCGCGCCTCCATCGAGCGCGAGGGAAACCGGGAGGACTGTGCGTTCCATCGACCGCCAGGATCTCAGCCGCTGGGTCGCTGCTGTCGCACTCGGATGCGGTCTCCGCGGAGCCAGTCGACAGTCGAACAAGCCGCAGAGGGATTCGTCGGGCTCGATTGCCGCGACTTGCGGGGTGGCCGACTGGCGAGCCACGGCATGCCTCACCCACCTCTGAAGTCTCGACCGACCGGAGCGCTTGCGCCGGTGGGAGACAGAGCGGGGAGACGATACGGGGGCCGACCGATACTGGGTCGACGGCTGCCGCAGGAGGACGCCACGAACGCATGCGCGGAAATGCGTCGCACCGGCGGACGAGGGAGCGCGTCGATGTCGAGTGGCGCCTCCTGAAGCCAGGCGGAGTCGTCGGCGATGAACGTGAGCGCGCCGAGGCGGATCTCGCGGCCCTCCACCAAAACTCCGCACGAAACCATGATCAAGAGGGATCGGAAAAATCGCAACTTCTCCAATCAGGCGCTAAGATTCCTGCCCCACGGTGGGCGCCAACTGTCGTGGTTCTAACTCTGACAGTGATGTAGGGGGGTAAGTATGGAGAGGCTAGATCTCAGCTATTGGGAAGTTGTAAACACACCAAGATGTACGAGTTCAGGCCCTTCGCGGAGGAAGTAACAGCCCTACGTCTCGATGCCCGGAGGCGGTCGACTGGATTACTGGCGTGTGAATAACAGGGGTGCGAACCCTTCATACTGAGGAGGGGGTGGCTTATATAGAGTTCGCCGGCCCTCCTCCTGCCCTCAGTAATGCAGGGTTTAAGGTACATTTAAGGTTGGGCGTTACTGGTAACGCCCCTAATAGAGTGCTACAATGACCATAAAGACTACTTAATAGCCGACCGTTTGCCTGCGGAGTGACTTCAGATCTCCTGGCGGTCGAGTGGCTAGCTTCATGGTCGAGTGGTAGCTTCTTGGTCGAGTGTCTTGACATCGAGTGAGATACCTTCAAGTCGATTGAAAGGTGACTTCTTCTAGGGATGTCCTTGGGTAGGGCTCTTTGGACGGGTCCGTGCCCCTACCCTAGGTACATAGTTTCATCAGGTGGAGGGCACGCCCCTGCCTCGTGGGCCCATGGTGGCCCTCCTCCACTTATCCCAGCACCCATCTTCTTCCTCTGTCTCACACAAACCCGAAAAACCAACTCAAGCACGAGTTCCAGCCACTTTTGCTGTGATTTTCGATCTCCTTGCTCAAAGCACCTCTCGCAAAACTGCTTGGGGAGATTGTTCCTTGGTATGTGACTCCTCCATTGGTCCAATTAGTTTTTGTTCTAGTGCTTTATTCTTTGCAAATTTGTGCTGCATAGGTGACCATGTTCTTGAGCTTGCATGTCAAATTTATATGGTTCCAAGTAGTTCTAATGCTTGATATAGGCTCTAGGCACTTGTAGGAGTAGTTGCTATCAGTTTTATTGAAGTTGGTTCACTTTTGTTTGAAGTTACTAAAAATTTCAGAATTTTTCAAAAAAAATATGCTTAGGAAGATGTTCCAAGGTGGTTCTCTAAGAAGCAAGGACCCAGGATTGCTATGCGCGATGCTGACGAGGATCCACCAAGAGACGCTCCAGTACGGCCTTGCGAATGGCCGTCGGAAAAATTTTATGGACCGTGCGGGAATTAAAGAAGAATTCAAAGCATATTTGCGCAATGCCGGTCTTGAGGATTTTGAGGCTAACAAATGCCCCCAGTATCATGATCTCACAAGTTCATTTGTGAGGAGGTTTGAGTATTCATCTTCGCGTAATTCTCCTTCAGTCATGTTTGATCTTATGACAAATCTTATACCATGGACTTAGAGGATTTCACTTCTGCTTGCAAACTTCCATCATGGGGTAGTGTTAGGGATCCCCCTAAATCTGAATTTAGAAACTTTCTTGCTAGTATAACTGTAGGGGAATCTAGAGATATAACGCAAGCTACCATAGGGAGCATTCACTTTCCTGCTATACATTATTTTGCTCTCTTATCGGTAGATGCATAAATGCTAAGGATGAAGCATGTCACATGTGTGTCCCTGACCTTAGCATCTCAGGAGTGCTGTGTTAGGAGACCAATCTTATCATATGGGAGCCATTGTAGCTCGTAGGTTGCATCATAATAGACATAATGGAGATTTCTTTGGAGGAATTTATGCAACCCGCTTAGCTCATTTTCTTGAGATAGACATTCGTGAGGGTGATACGGAGTTGCCTCCTGCATATTTAGATTATAACTCTATGGCTTCGCACCAGTTTGTCGAGAGGCCTGAATCACCTCTCTTATATCTAATTTTTGATAAACGACGTGTTTTCCGTATTACTCTCCCTGCTCCTGCCTTCTTTGATTCACAGACAAAAAGAAGATATGTTATTACCAGAGAGGAGGCAGATGAGTACGAGAGGAGAGCGGAGGCAGCCCGACTCCACGCTGCAGCTCAGCAGGCGATAACCGCTGCACATCACGTATGATCCTAGCTATTCTTCGTCGCAGTACGACCCCAGCTACACCTACGGGTATCCGCCAGGCTATCCCTGGCAATAGACCAACTTAGGCCAAAAAGCCTAAGCTTGGGGGAGTACGTATTTCTCACTGACATTACATTTATGTTCACACACACTCATTGCTAGATGTCGGTGCTCATACTTTTTCACTGTAATATCCATGCTAGTTTATTTTCTTTTTCCTGCTTTCTTCTTGTGTGTTTGTTAAACCTTAAGAAAAACCAAAAAAATTAGTAGTAGTTTATTTTTCTGCTGTAGTAGTAATAATTAAAAAGAAAACCCAAAAATATTTCCCGTTCTTCTTTTGCTTGTTGGGAGCTTTCCCGTGTAAATAGTTTCATTTCTTTTCTTTTCTTTGGGGGTCAGTAGGAGAAGACCATAATTAAAATTGTTGAAGTGGCTCTTATATGCATTATTGTTGATTTAACCAAGAGCCCATATTGCCTTGTCTTCTCCTATTTATTGAATGCTCGCAGATTCCAGCTTAGTCCAATGCACGTGCACTCTTATTATTATTCACACCGTTCGGTCGTGCAAGTGAAAGGCAATTATGATGAATATATGATGGACTGACTGAGATGAGAAAAGCTGGTATGAACTCGACCTCTTTTGTTTTTGTAAATATGATGAGTCATCGTTCTTGATTCAGCTTATTATGAATAAACATGTTTGCAATGACAATTAGAGATCATAGTTGCTTGTGCCATGCTTGATTAGCTATGAGTTATAATGTTTACCTTGTGTGCCAACATGCTATTGAGAATGATTATGATGTGGTATGATGGGGGTGGTATCCTCCTTTGAATGATTTAAGTGACTTGACTTGGCACATGTTCACGCATGTAGTTGAAACAAAATCAACATAGCCTTCACGATATTTATGTTCATGGTGGATTATATCCTACTCATGCTTGCATCCAATGTTTATTAATTTTAATGCATGTACATGGCTGTTGTCGCTCTCTAGTTGGTCGCTTCCCAGTCTTTTGCTAGCCTTCACCTGTACTAAGCGGGAATACTGCTTGTGCATCCAATCCCTTAAACCCCAAAGTTATTCCAGATGAGTCCACTATACCTTCCTATATGCGGTATCTACCTGCCGTTCCAAGTAAATTTGTATGTGCCAAACTCTAAACCTTCAAATAAACATTCTGTTTTGTATGCTCGAATAGCTCATGTATCAACCAAGGTCCTTATCTTCCGTGTTAGGCGGGTTATTCTCAAGAGGAGTGGACTCCGCTCCTCACTCACGAGAAAATGGCTGGTCACCGGGATGCCCAGTCCCATGCTTTATGCAAACTAAATCAAAATTAATTGCAAACAAAACTCCCCCTGGGACCTGATGTATGTTGGAGACACTCGTTGTTTCGAGCAAGGCATGGATTGATGCTTGTTGGTGGAGGGGGAGTATAAACTTTACCATTCTGTTTGGGAACCGCCTATAATGTGTTTAGCATGGAAGATATCGCCATCTCTTAGTTGCTACGTTGACAATGAAAGTATACCGCTCAAAATACAATTTATCTCTATTTCAAAACCGAGCTCTGGCACCTCTACAAATCCCTGCTTCCCTCTGCGAAGGGCCTATCCATTTACTTTTATGTTGAGTCATCACCCTCTTATTAAAAAGCACTAGCTGGAGAGCACAGCTGTCATTTGCATTCATCATTAATTTATATTGGGTATGACTATGATTGGATCTCTTTTACCATGAATTACAATGTCTAGTCAGTCCTTGATCTTTAAAGGTGCTCTGCATTTATGTTTTGCGGTCTCAGAAAGGGCTAGCGAGATACCATCTTGTTATATCATATTATGATTGTTTTGAGAAAGTGTTGTCATCCGAGATTTATTATTATGGCTTGCTAGTTGATTATGCTATTGATATGAGTAATATGAGACCTGAGAATTATTGCAAATGTGGTTAGTTATAATCTTTGCTGAAAACTTGAATGCTAGCTTGACATATTTACAACAACAAGAGCAAACAGAGTTTGTAAAAGTTTTTCTCTTTCAGTTTGTCAACTGAATTGCTTGAGGACAAGCAAGGGTTTAAGCTTGGGGGAGTTGATACGTCTCCGTCGTATCTACTTTTCCAAACACTTTTGCCCTTGTTTTGGACTCTAACTTGTATGATTTGAATGGAACTAACCCGGACTGACGCTGTTTTCAGCAGAATTGCCATGATGTTGTTTTATGTGCAGAAACAAAAGTTCTCGGAATGACCTGAAACTCCACGGGATGTCTTATAAAAAATAATAAAAAATCCTCGCCAAAGATGAAGACCAGGGGGCCCACACCCTGTCCACGAGGGTGGGGGCGCCCCCTAGGGCGCGCCCCTACCTCGTGGGCCCCCTGGATGCCCTCCGACGCCAACTCCAACTCTATATATTTGCTTTCGGAGAGAAAAAAATCAGAGAGAAGAAATCATCGCGTTTTACGATACGGAGCCGCCGCCAAGCCCTAAAACCTCTCGGAGGGCTGATCTGGAGTCCGTTCGGGGCTTCGGAGAGGGGGATTCGTCGCCGTCGTCATCATCAACCATCCTCCATCACCAATTTCATGATGCTCACCGCCGTGCGTGAGTAATTCCATCGTAGGCTTGCTGGACGGTGATGGGTTGGATGATATTTATCATGTAATCGAGTTAGTTTTGTTAGGGTTTGATCCCTAGTATCCACTATGTTCTGAGATTGATGTTTCTATGGCTTTGCTATGCTTAATGCTTGTCACTAGGGCCCGAGTGCCATGATTTCAGGTCTGAACCTATTATGTTTTCATGAATATATGTGTGTTCTTGATCCTATCTTGCAAGTCTATAGTCACCTATTATGTGTTATGATCCAACAACCCCGAAGTGACAATAATCGGGACCACTCCGGTGATGACCATAGTTTGAGGAGTTCATGTATTCACTATTGTGCTAATGCTTTGTTCCGGTTCTCTATTAAAGGAGGCCTTAATATCCCTTAGTTTCCGCGCGCGTTGCCGCGCCCGTCTATTAAAAAAGAACTATAAAATAACAGGAAAATATGGATAGTAGAAACGTTTGGTAAATTTGGACCATAGCAAGGAAATAAATAAAAATTGAGCAATCCTGCATTTTAGCAAATTATACATAATGCCTCTGGACAAAAAAGTGACATAAATAAGATGAGCAATCATCTCACATATTAACGAAAGATGCCAAGATGAATTGATCTAAGTCAAGCCCTAGCATGCAAAATCGCATGATTTATTTAAGTAGCTGAAGTAAGAGTGATTTTTTTTGGGGGGGGGGGGGGGGGTAAAACATATGTGAATGGTATTGGCATAGTTGCACGAGAGAGGAACAATGTGTAAATTGCTAATACATCTAGGAGGGCTATTAAGTCGATACGTATACTCCAGCTGAATGCCTCTCTCGCCGACAATCATGCCGCACTTAACTGCTGCATATCTCTTAACTGCTGAAGTGACCTTCGCTCTGCCGCGATCTGAAGTAGAGTGCTGCGCACAACTCTCGGAAATAACTGAGCGATAACGAAGACTACAGAGATAGTCCGCTCTTTGTCCTATCCCAGAATACTCTCTCATCTAGCCAATGTAGTATTACTTCATTATTACAAGAACGCCAGATAGCTTCCCTGATTCCAGAAAGGGCCCAGAGCGTAGACTAAGCAGGGCAAGTGGAGCTCCCTGCCATATAGAGACGCAAATAGAAACAAAAATAGAGCAAGGTTAGACGTATCTATTACATTTGTTATTACTCTAAGGGCACTGAGTATTCAATACCAGTATTTCTCATACTTCACAATTAGATCATCAATCTACTGTGCGACTGAGCTCCTAGTAGATGCCCCGGTACACTCAGCCCTTCAGAGTGTGCCGCTGATATCTGAGAATGCTTGATATTATCGAGTCTGCGTCGCGCCGAATTCTGCTGCTTTCTCCTCTGTGCTCTGTCTACTCAATGCTAGAGAGCTGACGTGTGGCAGAGCAGTGTGGCAGGTTGCTTTCACATCCTCATTAGAAGGTGTAGATAGTCATTTCTATCGGTCTCGAGATCTGATTAGTAATTATCTAGGCCACAGGTCAAATCTCATGAAGCAACGCCTCTACACGTTGGGCTAATCGGGATGACACAGTGAAGATAACATTGGTGAACAAGCTGAGCAAATCTGGATATGGTCACCGCACCGTGCATTCGCGTAATTCCTGACCGGACTGGTTGACGGTATCAGCGTGCGAGATCGGTGTATTGTCAATGGTGCGTCACGAGTATGTTCTCTAAGTTGTTACTATTTAGTAATGAGGACCCCGCTGCCACGGGAGGGCTAGTTATACCATTAGTGATGTCCAGTCCATCAGTTCTGATATGGTCCTGGAATGCCGAGTAAGTGCTATAGTTTAGCGGAATACAAATTATGGCTAGTGACTCTACTATCCTATCCATAGAATGATCTCTATTCTTGTGCAAGTTCCCGCAGTCAAGTGCTTAGTGACCGCTATCAGCATTCTATCTTGTTGCTATCGTCTACTCACGAAAATCTGCGGCAGTATCTCCTCTAAACTTATCTCGATTTGGCGCTGCGCTAGTCTCAAGTAGTGTAGTTCTCGAATTCATCGTGAGCCTGGGTCTCGCTATATCATTTGACCTTGTCTCCACGCTTGTACTAGGTCTGTGTTTCTAAGTGTCCTCTACTTAAGGATGATATTACTCCAATATTCCAATGACTTGGCACCGTGTTTACGTGAGGTATTCATCTGAAACGCTCTGCATCATTCGCTCTTTTCGAGCCAGATATATGGTTCCGCCTCAATGCTCTTACCTCATATTACTTTGTACTTATCACTAAGACTGCAAACTGGATGTTGACGCAGTATGCTACTAAGTTCTTCGTAGAGTGTGGGTTAGATATATTGATAAGTCTCTGCAGATCCGCTCTTATGGGCATCTTAAGGATACATATATCTATAGAACCTCCTTTGGTTAGATGATTGTAGTTGTTCGTCGACATCAACAAAATACAGGAGTTCTTTGAATTACGTTCCTACACTGCTCGCAGAGTACCCGGTATGTTAGCGTAGTTCCTCGCCACTAGTGAGCCTATAGTATGATTCTGAATTCGTATAATCACCTTGATTAACCATTCTACTTAAGTCACTGGAATACTTCCCGGTGTCCTCAACCATGTTGAGATTTAGCGCGCTATAGTGCTAGAGCTGATACTGACCCTCTCATTTATAATGTGGAGTATCTCTGGACTACTCGCATCCCTCTCGATGCATTATCATGAGCTGAGATATCATGTGTGGTTAAGTCGACTCCTTTAAAGACGTGGAATGCACTGGCTCTGTGAGACAGTTTTGTGTGATTATGTAAATGCCTATATCGCGTCCTGAATTAGCACGTGTAATCTTTGCATTCCTTGATCAGACTTTATAGCCTCTCTCCTGACTCGCTCCTCTTATCACAGAACTCGACTTCAATTGTTATCCTTTGAGATGTGCTCATTACTTTTCAGTGACACGTTCTTTGCTCTCTATGTCTATAACAGCGGATACACCCTCCGCTAGGCAGGGATCGTCTTTTCATATAACCCGATTATCCATAGCGCGAATGTCATTCACTACGCCCGGCTCTCTCGACACAGCCTTGAGATCTGCTTTTTCCAACCGTGGTGTATCACGTGCTGTGTGCAGTATCTGCCATTGCATTGTATGACTCGTTTACGTTATGCAAATCGCTATGGTCGTCTTCGCCGAAAGCACTATAGCCAAGAAATAGTCGCCTAATCCTCATGGACGTGAATTACCAAAATACATTGCTCTGGCCTTAATCGGGCTCATGGCATCCACTGAGATGTATGGTGTTGATGTCACTATTTGAGCCGTATCATTGCCACTCTTGTTGGGTGTTTGCCCGGTGTGAGTGAATTGATGCGCATGAAACGTAGTCGCATGCCTTCTCATTAATCGACGGCAGAAGACTCTCCTTAGAAGCGTCTCGAGATTGCACCGATCTTCTCCTGGTTGAAGGACAGTGGCCCGAACTTATCAGTCTTGCTACAGCCAGACAAGAAGCGTGAGTGTAAGGGCATCTATAGATAGGCACATTTGGCCTCATTTCCCAGAAATCACTACATCTTTTGCTCATATATGGCGATCCAATATATTCTTGAGCGAATCATGCTCTTTCTAATTCGATCCCTAGCTATCTTCGACATCTCGATGTCTCGAGGTAACACATGCTGCCTCTCATGGATCTATACTCATGTTCACGCACAAAAAGCATCAAATTCATAGGAAAAATACTCTCACCAATCGTCCGGACCTAAGCCTCTTGATTTTTCGATCAAGTTGGTTTTCCACTTCAGCTTTATAGATCTTGAAAAAGTTCAAAGCCTCATCCTTAGATTTCAGAAGATACACACGGCAGTATCTAGTGGAGTCATCAATTAACGTCATGAAATATTTCTTTCCACCTTTTGTCAAAACACCATTCATTTCACATAGATCTGAATGTATGAGCTCTAGTGGTGCAAGATTTCTTATTTCCGCAGTCGTGTGAGACTTACGAGGTTGCTTAGCTTGCACACACACTTGACACTTAGATCCCTTGACGGTGGTGAAACTAGGGATTAAGTTCAACTTCGCTAGTCGCGACATGCAACCAAAGTTAACATGACAAAGACGTGAATGCCACACATTGGATTCACTATTGTTGCAAATATGATTAACAACTTTATTGACTCTGTAATGTGTTGCAACACTATGATTAACAAGCTTTATTGCAGTATTGTAAGGGTGATAATCAGAAAATTAGGAACCCTCCCGACCGTTCCGCCATGACCCTCAAACTTACAAAGACGCGCTCTCATCTCTTGTCTTCCCATACCTCTCTTCCGTGTGGCTATGTGCACAGCAGAGTACACCCTGTTTGTAAGTCTTATCGCTCAAGCTCAAGAGGGCGTCTCATCTCGTTTTTAACCCCCTATCTCGTATCCTCAGACGTTTCAATAAAGTTGTTAATCATATTTGCAACAATAGTGAATCCAATGTGTGGCATTCACGTCTTTGTCATGTTAACTTTGGTTGCATGTCGCGACTAGCGAAGTTGAACTTAATCCCTAGTTTCACCACCGTCAAGGGATCTAAGTGTCAAGTGTGTGTGCAAGCTAAGCAACCTCGTAAGTCTCACACGACTGCGGAAATGAGAAATCTTGCACCACTAGAGCTCATACATTCAGATCTATGTGAAATGAATGGTGTTTTGACAAAAGGTGGAAAGAAATATTTCATGACGTTAATTGACGACTCCACTAGATACTGCCGTGTGTATCTTCTTGAAATCTAAGGATGAGGCTTTGAACTTTTTCAAGATCTATGCTGGACATGGAACATTGCTTCACCACTATGTGGAAAAGATCTTGAGTCGCTTTGGCTATAGTGACTGCAAGCCCTCTCCAACACCATATGATGCGAGTGTGTTACTTCGAAAGAATCGAAGAATTGCTAGAGATCAATTGAAATATTCTCAGATTATTGGCTCGCTTATGTACTTAGCAAGTGCTACAAGACCTGACATCTCTTTTGCTGTTAGCAAACTGAGTCGGTTTGTCTCAAAACCAGGAGATGTGCATTGGAAAGCTCTAGAGAGAGTTTTGCGTTATTTGAAAGGCACTGCAATTATGGAATTCACTACACCGGGCATCCCAAAGGTGCTTGAAGGGTATATAGTGACTCAAATCTGATTGCTGATACCTGATACTAAGCCTGGCTTCTGATGGATCGGTAACAGAGGCCACTAGGGCAGTTATGTGTGGTATTACACTCAGTGTGCGATATTCGGTTGTCACGTTGGACCGTAGTATTCGTGTGTGTACTGTGGCCAAGAAGTGAGGCCATACTCCCCCTGTAACGAGGAGTCAATTAAGGACTGCGGAAACACTCTACGAGCACTAGCATACAGCTCACGGTTGATAGCTAGGGCAGATTGGCATTCTCTCGTTGAATGTCTCGGTTAGATTGAACTTGTGCTCGACACGTTAATTAATTAAAGATGAATCAACGAGTGTGTCCGCTGGGATGCCTTGTGTTGCGATAACCCGCGGAAGTTCGCTCGGCGAAGTGGTGACTCGTGATCGTGATAGCGTGAGAGACTCTCTAATCGCAGGTGGTGATTCACTCTCGATTGTGCGATCTCCGAAAGGTTATCCGACTTCTCGAATATCTCTACTCAGCGGTCCATTGTTTCAACTAGAGTAGATGGTAACACAGACCATATCTGTTCCATGGAAACAGATGCGAGCAGCTCCCTACCTAGTGTTATACTCTGCGTGTGATGCTCTAATATTACCAGACAATACAATATGTCTTAAAGAATTTCTGCAAGTCACTGGTGGTTGAGCTGACAAGGAATTTGATGCACATCCTCATATAGTCGACAAGTAATATTACTTATGTTGCAATCGATGCGAGGGGCTCGTGAAATCGCGGCTTCGCAGGAGCCCACAATATGAGTCTGTCATCAGCTTCTCATGGAGTCAACCTGAGGCGAGTAACTTTCGCTGACTGCGGTACTATGCTCCTCTTTCCGTGAATTAGATGTGGAAGATTGATCTCCAGTTAACCAGACTGAGATGTACTCGAGGATTGCGGCGTAAATGAAGCAACCTTTTCGAATTGGTGGTCGCATTGAGTGTGGTATTCTTCATAACTCCTCAATTGTTGGCCGTTCGACAGAGCTCGCGACGATGTGGAAGCTCGAAAGTTTGGTAGATTCTGTCATAGTATATATCTGATACTGCATGTGTAGGATGGCGCTATTCCAACCACACCTTGGAAGCTGACGTATGCCATAAAGCTCTCTATTTGCTAAACATCTCTGCTTTCTTTATGTTAGTCAGAATACTGAATACTTGAGTAGTGTGTGAAGATTGCCTAAACTTGCGATCATATGCCTTCAATCGATTATGTCTCTAATCGTTGCCCGACACGTGGAGCTATAGTCGCATCGGAGGTGTTACTATACCATAACCTTGACAAACAATTTTAAGGTAGTTCAAAATGGAGGACTATAGCCAAAGAAAGTATTCTTGCACTGTCATTACAAGCGTGGTAAACTGAGGTTGAGATGAAACTACGCGTAGTGACAAAGCAATAGTAAACTATTCGACCAGAGCAGCTAGTATAGTACAGTTGATGAAAGAGGAATGAGTTCGATTCCTCATTGCCTCTGGTAGCTAGTTCGATAAAATTATGCCGACAGGTTGCTGTACGCAGATCTATTTACTACCCGATACAGGTGTTTTTGCAAATAAGGGAGAGAGTACAATCGTAGATTATAAGAGTATATCAGCTGGGAAGACTCGCTCAGGTCAGAGACACTCTAGTCCTTCGTTGAATAAGGGATTATATTGCTCCGGATTATGATTGGGATGGATAACCATATATGTATCGGGTCGTCGATAATAGCAGGTTCGCCGATGCTCAATCATCTTTGACCCTGATTCCAGGTATGTGAGACTTCGTTACAATATCACTAAGGTCGTTAGACACAAGAACACATTAGTCAAAGATATTCGGAGGGTCAATAGCTAAAATTAACTAGGTAGGGCAATGTGAGTCATTTCACTCGCGTATTATAGGAGTAATATGCTGTTGATAGACTCTATGAGTAGTGTTAAAACAAAAGAACGTGCTGACATCATATTACTTTATCACCGCTACTCTCTCACAGTTTTTGGCGGAGCCAGCCCCGGGGTCCTTGATTACTCATAAAAATAGCTCTTCACACAAGCCAAAAACATATCACACCTTAGACTTTTGGTAGTTAAACACATTGCCCTATAGACGAGCGTAGAATTCATGACTCTTAGTTACCGTATGGGCGCGCTGCACTATCGATTTGATCCTCATGGTGCTCCAGTATCGCGTGAACTATGGTCGTTAACTCTACGACGATGTTGAACAACTTTAGCGGTATTTAAATACTCATTGCTCTGTATGTCCACTGTGTCTCCCACGATACAGTTGCCAACGTGTAAGGGTCCGATAACTATGGTGATTACTCGAATCTCATTGGCATGGCGCGGAATAATAGTGTTACTGCTCCTATCATAACTAACAGAGGCTAAGAAATTATGGTATATTAGTTATGGTGCCTGCTGATTCTTCTGCTCTTACAATGTTCCGTATTTTATTGCGTAGAATTATTAACGGGAAAAACATCCAACTTGTTACCAACGAGCAGATGTTCGTGTGGACACAGGGCGACACAAAGCACGCTCACATTAAGAATATGACTCTAGTTAATTCCCATTATCTGAGCAATACGCGCCGGTTGATCAAGATATGGTGGTTGACTAGAGTCTTGACCTCAACCATAGATGAGTGCATTCTGCGAGTGATTGATGTGCGATTCGAAGGAACGCTCAATGAGATTAGAGTGACTGTATGACCCTGGACCCATCCGTTTATGCTATGCAACAATGTATGAAATGCTGGTATAGCCTATTTGTTCTGCTTTACTTACTTTGTTTATTACATGTTCTCGTTTAGACTAGGTGAGCACCTTAGCTGCATATCTTTCACCTCACCGTCTGTTCGGAAGGTAGTACTTGAATTACCTTGGTACGTCTCTGATTCACAATAGTGAATGTCTAACTGTTGAGTAGTGAGATCTTGATTAGAGGGTGCTCTTACAGGTGGTGCTCACAAACTACTTGTTGTGAAGCGTGTGGCGTGGTGGCGTAGTGGCTCGTGATTAGTGACAGTTACATCCTGGTGTCGGAGAAGGTCAACAATCATAGTACTCTGGGCCCTTCTTCGCAGTTAAAACAGGTAAGCACTTACACATCACACAATTCAGGGTCGCTCTCATGATGCAGCATTGCAACTAATGAGTTAGTGTCTGCAAACATTCAGTTGGATCATATCAACTTAATGCCCTCCTATTTGGGAATGATGGGTATTACGGAATACAGGCAAGAGTACTGTCCTACAGGCAACTCGTGTCATCTTGCTACACGTTATGCAAGCTAGTATATGCCATTACCGGAATGAACTCGAATCTTACGAGTCGAAGTAATTTTACCCCCCCCGATCCAAGAACAATATCCCCTCCCTCCCCCCAGTTAAGAACGCTAAATGGGTTGTAAGCTGCGAGTTATGTACACATAAATTACATGCTGTCGACCAGTTTTGCATCGCTAGGGACTCTTAGAGCTTAGATCAATTTCTTGGAATCTTCACATTGTATAGAGAGTAGACTCTAAGAGAAGTGCAATTCGCTCATAGTCCCCTCTAGTCTAGGAGTATGTCGAACCCTGTTCGTTTGTGTCTCCATGGCGCATGGTGTACATAGTTCGCGGAGCGTGATGATAGTGCGTGAACGTCTATAAAGTCTCTCGCATTAGAAAATTGCAGGATACTCGGCTCATATTTTGATGTAGTTGTTAATGTGTTCCTTTTGACATTGAGGGTTCCAAATTGTACCGAAGAGCGCGCGGAACGTTTCTACATCCATATTTCATGTGTGAGCTTCTCTCATAGTATCATATCTTGTAATAGACGGCTCGCGGCAAAGACGGAGCAGCGGCGGAAACTAAGATATTAAGCTCCTCTCTATGACAATAGAGGAACAGTCTCCGGGAAACAATCGATTCAGAGCATACGTGGATAATAGACAATGAACTCTCGTCAAGAATCATATTGGATGTCATCACCGGACGGTCCTAGGTTACTCTGCAATTAGATTGTTCTCACTATCAAAGGGGTTGCCCGGAGTGAATCTTATCAAAGCATAATAGGTATTGTTGTGTCCAGTAGTAGACGTTAGCACGGATGCAGGATTCTAACGAAGGACATTTACTATATTGCTCGAAGAAACATTGGAGCTCGTGACTGGCAGGATCATAGAAGGAATCAATAGCATGACAAGGCCTGCAAGGCAAGGGTCGTGAGTGACACGCGATTCAAGCTCGCACCGTCCCTAGGGCGCCGAATTTGCAGACCATATGCAAGTCTGCAAAGATCGTGGCAGCTCGCGCCCTCTACCTTCTCATCTGGCTTTCAATCCTAATCACAACTCCCACATTACTCCGTCACTTATCACTATCCGTAAAATCTCTCATACCATTGAGCAAGGGATCTAGTCACTCGCTACTATCGGACAAGCGACAGACTCCACGTCATGGACCTCTCTCGGGGACGCAGCTAGAGGCGACTCCAGGCGACTGTGCCAGTGAGAAGGCGTCGTCGCACCAATTCTCCTGCTCTTGCTGAGAGGCCCATGTTGTAGTATAATCGATGAATCCGAGAGGAGCACCCGACAGCTCAGCCCTTACTCACGCAGAGATCAAGGTGATCAGCCGTGCGGGCGCCGACTCTCAAGCACTCAGCCTATGTCCGAAAGAGCTTTGCATGGAGTACCTTGCGGCGGGCTCCGTATCGTAAAACGCCGATGATTTCTTTTCTGATATTGGTTTTCTCTCTCTGCCCAGAGCGGCAAAAGCTCATCTACTGAGTTGAAATGGTTGTCGGTTAGGCGTGTCCAGGGGCCACTGAGGCAGGGGGCGCGGCCGGAAACATAGCAACAGTTCCGAGACGCGCCCCGCCGCTTCCCTTGCTACGGAGAAGCTCGTGTCCTCGAGATGTGTGGCGCCCCTGGTCTTCATCTTTGCAGAGATTTTTTATATTTTAAGACATTCCGTGGAGTTTCAGGTCATTCCGAGAACTTTTGTTTTTGCACATAAAACAACACATGGCAATTCTGCTGAAAACAGCGTCAGTCGGGTTAGTTCCATTCAAATCATACAAGTTAGAGTCCAAAACAAGGGCAAAAGTGTTTGGAAAAGTAGATACGACGGAGACGTATCAACTCCCCCAAGCTTAAACCCTTGCTTGTCCTCAAGCAATTCAGTTGACAAACTGAAAGAAAGAAAGAAAAACTTTTACAAACTCTGTTTGCTCTTGTTGTTGTAACTATGTCAAGCCAGCATTCAAGTTTTCAGCATAGATCATAACTAACCACATTTGCAATAATTCTCAGGTCTCATAATTACTCATATCAATAGCATAATCAACTAGCCTCATAATAATAAATCTGCATGCACCAATGATCTACCCTGCTCTGGCGATAGACACCAATACGTATTACTCTCGTTAACAAGATCCGGCAATCATAATTCTCATATTCGCTTATCTGATGACCATCGCAAGAAAAATTGCATATTCAGACATTGATGCACCTTTCAAGAATCGATAGAAAAGACTACTTACTGACTATCTAGTGGTGTGCATCAATATGAGAGATCCTCATGCTCATAGCATGTCCTACACCATATTATCTATATTATATACAAATGATGAAGTGGTACCAATTAAGTGAGCTCTGGTGGAGCTCTCCGCACGCAGGCTTGTTTTAGATCTTCACTCGCGACGGTCATAACCGGTGCAGACATAAACGAAATGCGATATACTGCCATCCTTCCGTGAGGGACCAGCAGCAGGATTCCTATACCGTCGCTACCTGCCAGGCCTCGGGTTTTGAGAGAGTAGATCTGGAAAAAGTCGGTGATTTGCTCGCGGCAAAGCCATGGAGAAATACTAATCAATGTTCATTGTCAACCTGTGAGCAACTAAGAGATGGCATATATCGACTGTCTGAACTCAATTTAACAACGGGATTTAAGGTAGTGCCAATTCAAGGCGGTTGTTCCGAAGAAACTCAAAAGTCGGTAAAGTTAAGGCTCTACTCCCCACGTCCGACCAACAAGGCGATCAATCCATGGCCTTGCTCGAAACAACGAGTGCCTCCAACATACATCAGGTCCCAGGGGGAGTTTTGTTTGCAATTAATTTTGATTTAGTTTGCATAAAGCATGGGACTGGGCATCCCGGTGACCAGCCATTTTCTCGTGAGTGAGGAGCGGAGTCCACTCCTCTTGAGAATAACCCGCCTAACATGGAAGATAAGGACAGCCTTGGTTGATACATGAGCTATTCGAGCATACAAAACAGAATGTTTATTTGAAGGTTTAGAGTTTGGCACATACAAATTTACTTGGAACGGCAGGTAGATACCGCATATAGGAAGGTATAGTGGACTCATATGGAATAACTTTGGGGTTTATGGGTGGATGCACAAGCAGTATTCCCGCTTAGTACAAGTGAAGGCTAGAAAGAGACTGGGAAGCGACCAGCTAGAGAGCGACAACAGTCATGAACATGCATTAAAATTAATCAACTGAGTAGCAAGCATGAGTAGGATATAGATTCACCATGAACATATATAATTAGGTTTTATATCCATCGCAGATTCTAAGCCCTAGTGGAGTAGCGATCTATAATCTACACCATACACACTCAAGAGTGATACGCATGAGGGTAAGTGTGTGATTGGGCTCCTCACTAGCCAGATGGCAGGGTGAACAAATTGTCGCAAGATTCTAAAGACACATGTCAAATCACATTTAAGGTAGTGTCTGGGCGATATCCACATCGACATCCTACAACTAAACACATGTCTCTCATCAGTCTACAACTCTCTGCGTTCGCATTATCAAGGCAGTAAAAAGACATTATAAAGGCTACCATTCCAAGGACTGATACAAGCGAGTGCACTCATAGTTAAACTTCAGTGATCTTCCTAGTTGGTCATGGTGAAACAGGTTTATTCATAATTAAGCTGACTCGAGAGATAACTCAGAGTGAGAAATCATCATTATTTCACCATAGACACCTATATAACTCGATTCGAGCCCTTGAGATACGATTGAGTTTCTTCTACGCATGTTGTGCACTGAAGGCAAGAGGGTCTACCGTTCTGCTTCTTGCTATTTGACGTCATGGTGCTGAGCTTCACTCAAGAATGCTGAATGTCAGATACAGTAAATTGTGCCTTTTCCGGCTGTGACTTTTTCTTCCTCTTAACTGCATAGTGGGCCACCGAATAGGCAGCGATAAGTGTGAGACTCAATTACATCCATACGCGGTTGCCCACGGGTGATGCATAGTGCGCGACTCTAGCTGGAATATCGCGACGCAGAATGTACACTCAAACAGGAGAAGACAAGACAAGTATGGTGTTCGGTGCGGTTACATTCAACCCCAACTCATGCCCCATACATCAGACGCACTCTCGTGGTTCTCACAAGAATCTTAAGACGCTCGATTCGCTCGTCTCTCAAGATCGATGCCACTACTTCTATCCGGCGCTCTCCAAAGGTACAAGCAAGGAACATAAATATTAACTATTTACGAGCCGCGAGAAAAGGATACCACGAGAGCAGCCAACAGCAATAGAACTGGGCAAGCAGCCGAGTGTTTGCAAGCGTGTTTCATTCTGGTTCTATCTTCACCTTCACTTACACTGCCCTAAACGTCACACTGAGCTACTAAATATCTCTTTCTATGGACTTTTATCTAGCTTTTTGTGCTCAGAGCCTATATATAAAAACACCCAAAGACACACGCAGAAAGGTCAGATTAGAGATCAAAATAATGCAACTCATGCATGGCTAGATTAGCAGTGACAAAAAGGCGTTCTATAGAGCACATCCGCACATCGCAGATGTAACTGTGTGGTCCAGTGAACATGTTAAATGTCAGATGTTCGTGTAAAGTGTGATGACGGTAATAACTGATAACTGCCCCAAGCTTAGGCTTTGCCTAAGTGGCTATTGCAAGGATAGCCTGGTGGCAATATGCGTAGGGTTTAAGTCTCAAGGGTCAATCACGTCTCGTGCTGCTCAAGACGAAGAGCATGGATCGATACTGATCGCCAGCTGCAAAATTGTTGGCGGTAAACCTCTGTGGCTGCGTCTCTCAGCCGGCTGAAGTAGTCGTGCTGGCGACGGTGGCGCCTGTGCTTGCCATCTCGAGACTGTTTCTGCCTCTCCTCTTCTTATGGGTGTGAGATGAACTATCTTCTTTGATTGTTTTAAGATGAATTTTCACATAGAGCTAACCCAATTGGGTCTCAGCTTGGAGTAGATAATCATGGGAATACATCGAGTTTCCGTATTATATCAAACGGGGATTGGAGGGTCTTGAGGAATATAAGCTTGTATGGTGATTCTGCTCTCGACAAAATGATGCGTAGCACAGAGCTCTCAAGGAGTCTTGATTGATACAGACCTCGTGCAGAATTTACATAGCATGGAGGCTCAATTTAGCTCGCTAGTGCAGACACTGTAATGGTCTTTGATGACTGTGCCTTATTCGGAGAAAAATTTAATACCCATATACACCGGTTCGTCATTATAATCCTGCTCCTACAAAGATTGTCTCAAAGTGAATGTATATGCTCATATTCCATTACTGCAACACCATTCCACGAGTTCTCATCTGGCTCGCACTACTTCAAGATGATTAAGCTCTCTAGGGTTAGACGTCTACCCAGGGGTACAGCCTCCCTCGCCGCTATGCTAACTCGGCCAAGCTATCAATACTCGTGTGACTGCTTCTATCTGTCTCTGAGGCGCATTTAACGAAGTCGGTGTCTACTCGAGGTTAAAGAGAGCAATTGAATACACTATAATATCGTAGGAACCTTACGCTGCGTCACCTCATGTGGACTGTAGTGCGTGGGTGATACTCTGATAGATATAACGCACCTACTAGATTGCAAGAGAAGAGGTTACATCAGGCCTAGTTTCTTTCCGTAGTGGTGGTTCTATTACTAGTCGAGAAAGCTAAGATCTAATTCAGATGGTAGGAGGGTGATCAATGAAAACTTACCCGATGTATGGAGTGATTGTGCAAGCTCTAACCGTATCAATCCTCTAAGTCCATGGGTCATAGAAATTATGTAGGGAGGAACTCATGCTCAAACTAGATGAATGGGACGAAATTATTCCCACTTCCAAGCCGACATGAATGAGTACTGCTAACCTCTCCACACAACTGTACAACTGGGCCGCAGAATCAATATCGTCTCAACGTGTATCTCCGTGCATATATTGGTTTCGCACGCTCTCAGACTCCTCTCGTGAAAGAGAGAGACTATGCGCGCAAGTTGACCAGCACATATCAGGCATTCAAGCATTGGCTCTAGATCGTCACACGAGATCTCACATAATTGGACACTCGCTATTCGCGTCCTCCGACGTCTCTCGCATGATGGCAATTTGCTCCGTATACGAGACCGCCGTATCGCAGTAGTTCATCTCGCATGATGATCTTTCATGTTTGTCTTATCGTCGGACAACATTCTGGGTGTGCTCTCTCAGCTACACGCACGGAGATCAGGTGCATCAAAGCACGTCTCAGGCGAGGCGCGTAGTTTCTTGATAGCCTTAGAGTAAGCAATCACGGCTACTCTACGTCTCGAGAACATGCTTTCTCCTCAAAGGTGGCTGAATATTTTGTTCTCCTCTCTCTGATGAGAGAAATTCTTGTGATGTCATTATTCAGTTCTAGGCTCTCACAGCAAAGGCAGTTGAATCTAGCCTCGAGAAAATCAACCTAGAAATGAGCTAATCCGCTACAACTGTGCATGGCAATACATCGTGCTCACCTGAGAAGCGCTTATGATCAGAGCATCTTCGGAGTACTTTCTTGCATCACCACTTAAATTTGACATGCAAGTTCAAAACATGGGCGCGTATGATCACAATATCCTGAGACAAGATCATAAGACTAGTACGCAGAGAGAAATTACTCTGTTGATATGGCATCATTGGAGAGGAGTCAATATCCGCGCGAAGCAATAGTCCCCTCCTAATGCTAGATTTGCTCGTGCATGTAGCCACGGTCCAAGGACGGGGTGTTTGTGTGCAGAAGGAGAATCAAATCATCGTGCAATATATGTGTTTGGATATTCTAGCGACTTTTTCGAGGTGATGGATATTGTGAGACTACAGGCTACTCCAATGTTGAGCGCTCGGGGCATACGTGGTGAGGAGAAGTGGGCCCAAGCCCACTAGAGACGCACTGCGGCAGGGCTGTTCCTGAGCTACCTCTGACCATGACGTATTTGGCGCAGTAGTTGACTCGTCGAGAGAAGACTGAGTGATGGCTGTACCATCGTCAAGCGACTCCTCCTACCCCAGTAGAAGTCTCACAGGGACATCCCTCCTAGCAGAAGTCATGCAATTCTCAAGTACGTCTGAGTGCTCCTCGCTCGAGCTCAGGTCATGACCTCTCGTTACTCAGGCTACACACCTCTGGCCTATGATAAGTGAGAAGAACGCCGACACATTCGACACTGACGAGATGAGTGCATTAACGTCACTCTCGACGACGTCCACATCAGGCACGGGTCGGCTATTAGTAGTCTTTATGGCTCTTACTGTTCACAACACCTCATGGGCAATACCTTCGAGGAGGCGTTACCAGTAACGCCCAACCTTAAATGTACCTTAAAAACCCTGCATTACTGGGCAGGAGGGGGCCGGCGAACTCTATATAAGCCACCCCCTCCTCAGTATGAAGGTTCGCACCCCTGTTATTCACACGCCAGTAATCCATCGACCGCCTCGGGCACCGAGACGTAGGGCTGTTACTTCCTCCGCGAAGGGCCTGAACTCGTACATCTTGGTGTGTTTACAACTTCCCATAGCTGAGATCTAGCCTCCCATACATACCCCCCTACATCACTGTCAGAGTTAGAACCACGGACAGTTGGCGCCCATCATGGGGCAGGAATCTTAGCACCTAGTTGGAGAAGTTGCGATTTTTCCGATCCCTCTGATCATGGTTTCGTGCAGAATTTTGGTGGAGGGCAGCGAGATCCGTCTCGGCGCGCTCACGTTCATCGCCGACGACTCCGCTTGGCTCCAGGAGGCTCCACTCGACATCGACGCGCTCCCCGTCCGCGGTGCGACGCACTTCCGCGCATGCGTTCGTGGCGTCCTCCTGCGGCAGCCGTCGACCCAGTATCGGTCGGCCCCCATGTCGTCTCCCCGCCCTGTCTCCCACCAGCGCAAGCGCTCTGGTCGGTCGAGACTTCAGAGGTGGTTGAGGCATGCCATGGCCCGCTAGTCGGCAGCCCCACAAGTCGCAGCAATCCAGCCCCACAAATCCCTCTGCGGCCCGCTCCACCCTCTGCGGCCTATTCGACCTGTCGACTGGCTCCGCGGAGACCGCATCCGAGTGCGACAGCAGCGACCCAGCGGCTGAGGTTCTGGCGGTCGATGGGAACACACAGTCCTCCCGGTTTCCCTCGCACTGATGGAAGCGCGGGTGGGGGCGACCCTCGCAGGTCACGATGAGTATCTCCCCGAACCTCTCACGTCATTGCAGCGAGAGGAGCTTCGCCGCCGGAACATGGACGCACTCCACACTCCTATCGTCGGAGAAACCCCCGAGGCCCGGGCCTTGGAGGACGCGCGCTTGGCTAACTTGGCCGAGCGCACTCGACTGGAGAATCTCCAGCGAATACTCGACGAGCAAGCGCGTCAGCGAGCTCCCGAGTCCAGTCGACGTCAGCTCTTCCCGCCGACGCAGGTATATCGAACCCCAGTTCAGAATTTGGCCGCCGGCCCGTATAGCAGAATCGATTCAGCCCTCCCAGTCCAGGAGGCTGGCAGGGGCTTGTTGCAGATCAGAGCGTTGCTCCGGGCGGCGGGAAACCAGAATTCCGCTGTTTCTCAGTCGAATAGGATCCACAGTCGATCCGTTGCAACGGATACAGTCCAGTCGGCTCACAGCCCAAGATCGCCCCCGAGGCGTGAGGGACGTGGAGACCGGCACGATCAGTACAGAAGAAATGAGCAGTATGATCACCGATTCGATCGTGATGATCGACGTCGAGTGCCAACCCCTCCCCCGAGGAGTGGGTCGTATGCGCCTCGACAGCGAGATGACAGACGCCCTCATAGTGTTGGGCGGAGGATTCCAGTCGACCCCAGGGACCCAGGCTTTGATGCGAGATCCATCCTCGTTCAAGGTTTGGTTGACAGGAACAGAGCTCATCGAGAAGGCCACGACAGAGATGCGCCTGCCAGCAGCAGAGTACATGCTTCGGGCCAGAGTGTTTCAGTCGAGCCATCAGAGCCGCAGTGATTCCTCCCAACTTCAGGTTGGCGACTGGAGTCAGCAAGTTCACCGGTGAGTCTAAACCTGACACTTGGCTCGAAGATTACAGAGTGGCTGTACAGATTGGCGGTGGCAATGATGAGGTGGCTATGAAGCATTTGCCTCTCATGTTAGAGGGCTCAGCCAGAGCGTGGCTAAATCAGTTGGCACCCAGCAGCATCTACACTTGGGAGGACCTCTCCCGAGTGTTTGTCACAACCTTTGAGGGAACATGCAAGCGACCTGCAGGCCTTACAGAATTGCGGTCTTGCGTGCAGAAACCGAATGAAACTCTGAGGGATTACATCCAGAGGTGGATCACATTGCATCACACAGTTGAGAATGTACCAGATCATCAAGCAGTTTGTGCCTTTAAAGAAGGCGTTAAGTATAGAGAATTGAATCTGAAGTTCGGTCGAACTGGAGAGATGTCTCTGAATCGGATGATGGAGATTGCCACCAAATACGCTAATGGTGAAGACGAAGATCGACTCCGGAGTGGCAAGCACAAGGCAGTCGCCCAAGAAACCGGAGGAAACTCCAGTCGGAAACAGAAGCGGAAGGCCGAGCCAGCCGCCCCTGGGGAGGCCCTGGCCGTAACCCAGGGAAAATTCAAGGGAAAACCAAGGGGCCCTGGAACCCCAAGAAAGTCAAGGATCAAGATGGAAATGATGTTTTGGATCTGCCATGTCACATCCACACCAAGAAAGATGAAGAGGGTAATTTTATTTACCCAAAGCATACCACTCGACAGTGCCGGCTCCTGATCCAGCAGTTTCAGGGCAAGCAGTCCAAAGAATAAGGAAAAAGAGTCGGACAGAGTTGAGGACAAGGAAGATAGTGACGATGGATACCCCCAAGTCAATTCCACCCTGATGATTTTTGCTGATGTCGAAAGCAAAAGTCGACTGAAAGTCATTAACCGTGAGGTGAATATGGTTGCTCCGGCAACACCCAGTTATCTGAAGTGGTCTCAGACTGCCATCACATTCGACCAGTCTGATCACCCTACGCACATTGCCACCCCTGGGAGGCAAGCTTTGGTGGTCGACCCAGTTGTCGAAGGCACTCGACTGACCAAAGTCCTGATGGATGGTGGCAGTGGCCTGAACATACTATACGCAGAAACATTGAAAGGGATGGGCATTCCGATGTCCAGGCTCAGTACCAGTAACATGAGCTTCCACGGAGTCATTCCCGGGAAGAAAGCCGAATCACTCGGCCAGATTGCTCTTGATGTGGTTTTCGGTGATTCAGAATTACCGCAAGGAAAAGTTGACATTCGAGGTCGTGGACTTCCAAAGTGCTTATCATGCCATTTTGGGCAGGCCAGCTTATGCACGCTTCATGGCTCGACCGTGTTACGTGTACCTCAAACTGAAGATGCCTGGCCCCAGAGGTGTGATCACTGTTACAGGCAATCCGAAAGAAAGCAGAAGAGTGTTTTCAGAAAGGCTCAAAGATCGCTGATGCTCAGATGGCAGTGGTCGAGCTGCAAGAGTACCAGAAGACCGCGATCCGAGTGAATTGTGCGAGCCAAGAAGCCTGCTTCAGAATCAGCTTTTCAGTCGTCCGGTGAACAAAGAGCAGCCCACATTCACCCGACCGACCCCAATGCTGCCCCGACTCACATCTCAACGACGCTCGACTCCAAATAGGAAGAAGCGCTCGTCCAGCTCCTCCGTGAGAACTGGGACATCTTCGCATGGAAACCCTCTGACATGCCTGGAGTTCCCAGAGAGCTGGCTGAGCACCGTCTACGAGTCGACCCAAAATTCAAGCCTGTGAAAGAACATCTTCGACGGTCCGCCGTCCAGAAGAGGAAAGCTATTGGCGAGGAGGTGGCTCGGCTCTTAGCAGCGGAGTTCATCCGAGAGATTTACCACTCCGAGTGGCTCGCCAATGTCGTCATGGTCCCCAAGAAGGACAAGTCACTTCGCATGTGCATTGATTTTAAAACATATCAATCGGGCCTGCCCGAAAGATCATTTTCTCTCCCTCGCATCGACCAAATAGTCGACTCGACCGCGGGGTGCGAGAGATTGTCTTTTCTAGACGCCTATTCCGGGTACCATCAGATCCGTCTGTATGGACCCGACGAGATCAAAACGGCTTTCATCACTCCATTCGGATGCTTCTGTTACGTCACCATGCCGTTCGGCCTCAAGAATGCCGGAGCCACGTTCATGAGGATGATTCAGAAGTGTTTACTCACTCAAATCAGTCGGAATGTGGAGGCATACATGGATGATATTGTGGTCAAGTCACGGAAAGGTTCCGACCTGCGGACTGACCTTGCTGAAACCTTTGCCAACCTCAGGAGGTATGATATCAAACTCAATCCATCAAAGTGCACATTCGGAGTTCCAGGTGGAAAGTTACTCGGTTTTCTCGTTTCCGAACGGGGGATCGACGCCAATCCTGAAAAAGTTGGCACCATACTCCGGATGAAGCGTCCTGTGGCGTGTGCACGATGTCCAAAAGCTTACAGGCTGCTTGGCCGCTCTAAGTCGATTCATTTCTCGTCTCGGTGAAAAGGCGTTGCCTCTTTACCGACTGATGAAGAAGTCTGACAAGTTCGAGTGGACTCCAGAAGCTGATGCAGCATTTGCAGAGCTCAAAGCTCTGCTCTCCACCCAGCCGGTGCTTGCTGCCCCAATCAGCAAAGAGCCTCTGCTGCTTTACATTGCAGCCACAGGACAAGTTGTCAGTACAGTACTTACGGTCGAGCGGGAAGAAGAAGGAAAGGCCTTCAGAGTTCAGCGCCCAGTTTATTATGTGTCTGAAGTTTTGACCCCTTCAAAACAAAGATATCCTCATTACCAGAAGCTTGTATATGGGATTTATATGACCACGAAGAAGGTTGCACATTACTTCTCTGACCACTCCATTACAGTCGTCAGCGACGCCCCACTGTCAGAGATTCTGCACAACAGAGATGCAACTGGTCGAGTGGCTAAGTGGGCGATTGAACTCCTTCCCTTAGATATCAAGTTTGAAGCAAAGAAGGCTATCAAGTCCCAAGCAATCGCAGATTGTCATCGCCGAGTGGATTGAACAGCAACTTCCGACTCAAGTTCACTCGGAGCACTGGACCATGTTCTTCGATGGATCTAAGATGCTGAATGGTTCCGGTGCTGGGGTAGTATTAGTCTCCCCCCGAGGAGATAAGCTCAGATACGTTCTCCAGATTCACTTCGATTCCTCCAATAATGAAGCAGAATATGAAGCACTTTTGTATGGGTTGCGCATGGCCATTTCACTCGGCGTCCGTCGCCTCATGGTCTATGGCGACTCAGATTTGGTGGTTAATCAAGTGATGAAGGAGTGGGACGTCAGAAGTCCGGCAATGACTGGTTATTGCAATGCAGTGAGAAAGTTAGAAAAGAAATTCGAGGGGTTAGAGCTTCATCACATCCCCCGACTGAAAAATCAGGCGGCTGACGATTTGGCAAAGATAGGCTCCAAGAGAGAAGCCATTCCCAGCAACGTGTTCCTGGAGCACATCCACTCGCCGTCAGTCCAAGAAGATCATTTTACAGAAGAAGCCCCGCAGCCGAAAAGTGCCACAGATCCGACTGAAGTCGAAGTCCCTGCTGTGGTCGACCTAATCATGGAAGTCTTGGCAATCACTCCCGACTGGACGATACCGTACATCGCGTATATCCTAAGGAAAGAACTCCCAGAGGACGAGGAAGAGGCTCGACAGATCGTCCGCCGATCCAAGGCCTTCACAGTCATAAAGGGACAGTTGTATAGAGAAAGCGCGACTGGAATCGGTCAGAAGTGCATAACACCAGAAGAAGGTCATAATCTGATGATATCCACTCGGGGACCTGTGGTCACCATGCGTCTTCTCGGACCATTGTGGCTAAAGCATACCGAGCGGGATTTTACTGGCCAAGAGGCAAATGAAATGGCAAAGGAGATAGTCGACAAGTGTGGAGGGTGCCAGTTCTACTCCAACATGTCACACAAGCCTGCGTCAGCCCTGAAGACCATTC